>NC_057729.1:37668092-37686840 GCF_004010195.1 Chiloscyllium plagiosum | reverse complement strand
CTTTGCTACCTTCCCCCACCCTCCTCTCTGATGTATCACCTCTATCCCTACCCTCATTCACCTATTGTAC
The DNA here is from genome assembly GCF_004010195.1 of Chiloscyllium plagiosum. NCBI lineage: Eukaryota > Metazoa > Chordata > Chondrichthyes > Orectolobiformes > Hemiscylliidae > Chiloscyllium > Chiloscyllium plagiosum. The sequence continues at coordinate 37,686,770 of NC_057729.1, read as the reverse complement.
TCTATGCTACTTTCTCCCCACCCCCACCCCCTCTCATTTATCTCTCCACTCTGCAGGCACCCTGCCTCTTTTCCTCATGAAAGGCTTTTGCCCGAAACGTCGAATTTCCTGCTCCTCGGATGCTGCTCGACCTGCTGTGCTTTTCCAACACCACTCTAATCTAAACTCTGGTTTCCAGCATCTGCAGTCCTTGTTTTTACCTTTTTCAGGGGGGATGACAATCCTTTACAGATTGCAGCTCCAGTTCATTTTTTTACAAAGGTAAAAAGCTTAGCACCTCTGACAGGAAATTCCAATCAGGACTCCTTCACAAACTGGGAGCTGTACTTCCCTCAATGTACAAATGTTTCATTTGTCCTCCCTGTTGCCTGCTGAACTTCCGTCAGCTTTTTGCAATTAATGCATGAAGATCCCCAAGTCTCCACGTGCTGCAGCTTTCTGCAGTCATTCCATATTTAAATAAAAATCAGCTCATGTATTCTTCCTGAAAAAGTACTTAATTATGCATTTTGAGCTCCCCACCTATTTTCAGGCTTTTTACAACTTAACCCATCCCCAACTCAGTCACTTGGTAGAACCAGAATATTGAATTTTATATTTTAAAAATAATTCTGGTGTATTCTGAAGAGAATGATGAAGCAAGTTAGCACACACAAGGGATTTCTTTAGGAGACAGAGAGTCATAGAGTCATAGAGGTGTACAGCATGGAAACAGACCCTTCGGTCCAACCAGTCCATTCCGACCAGATATTGTTCATCAACTGTCCTTGAAATCTGAAAGGAACCAAGTACAACATTCTGTTCAGCTGGATTTACGTGGATGGTTTGCCAATGGACGTTTGAGGAGTGGAGCTGCCACTTGCCTCTCTTAAAAGCAATGCGATCAAGAACTTCATTTTGTTACTTGATGTATATGAAATTAAATTAACACAAGCAGTGTATTAGAGATAGTATATAAGAGATGGTGCATGCAGTAACACCATATTATCAGGCTATTATGTAAAAAAATTAGAAGTTTCAATCCAGATCATCTGTGGATTCCACATGACCCATGAGATTATTCTTTCACTTAGCACAATCTAGTTCATGTGCATGATCAATCATGTACACTATCCCAAAAATTCATTAGCATTATATTTAAATGGAGAATTAAGTATTTACCTGGCAGTGCCAAATTTTAGCGATGTTGCTGAGTTAACTATTTTAACACATTGAGCCTTTGTTTTACTCTTTATGTTCGCCATACACAGAATCAACAAACTCTCATAGATAAATGTATGCAGCGTGTAGAAGTCAAACTAAATTACTTCACAGATGCCTTAGAAACGTTATTTCAAATAACATTATTTGTTAAGACATTGTTCAAAAATGCATTCTGTACAGTTCCTCATAGGTTGTAAAGATTGTTGCTAGGTTACAGAAGAGTTTCTAGGATGGAACTGATGAAACTAATGATACACGGATTGCAAGGATAAATGGTTTCAGTGATTGCAATTATTGGTGTCCCCATGTAAACATAGATTTTTTTTAAAAAAGTACTTATTGATAAGTGTAAAAGTCTTATCCATTTTCAAGATTATATGCAGTTTAAAGAAATTATAATGTATGTGTGTTTTTACTCGGAAGGGGGTTTCAAATCCTGAACATTTCCTGACACATTGAAATTACATATCCTTACAAATAAGCACGGATTTTAATATTATTAAGGAATACTTTGATTTTAGTTGAAATGGAACCAATGGATGCCAATAATTTCCAGGCAATTTTGACCAAATACTCAAATAATGCAACAATTCAGATGTTGCGCATCTTGAAGCACCTTCTATTTGTATAAGGCAGGCTCTCTAGATATTCCAAAACCACTTGATAGCAAGTAAATTATTTTTGAAGTGCATTTGCTTTGCTATATCAATTTTCAGACAGCAAAGTTCGACAAACAGTAACGAGATCAGCTCAGCGATGTCATTTGAGAGTATTGCATTTATGTACATTTGTATGCTAATGATAAACAGCTCTATTTGGGCACACTGCTTTTGACTCCTTCACAGTCTCTGTGGCCATCTTGTTTATCTGGCATCACTTCCATAGAAAACAACAATGACCACACATTGTTAATGACTGTGAAGCTGGATGAGTCCATGAACTGTTTCAAGCTTGCTTCTAAAAATTTAATAGCAACATCTTAAAATATCCAGTCCACAAAATGTTATCAATCAGAAAGCTAATTGGTGAAGGATAGAACTGGAGCAAATATTTAGACAATTTTTTTAATGAGCATTTATTTGCATAGATACACATTATAAGCATATACCTCTGAACCCAACAATTGCAGTTTCAGTCTGTTCCTCATGAATCTCCAGTTAATGCCAACTACATACATGCAGTCAAGTATAATTTTATATAGTTAATAAATGAAGCTCTTGAATCAAAGAGAGAGCTTTATTTCATTGCCCAATGTCAGAGAGAATTAGGGTGAGCAAGTGTGATCTTTACATGGTTTGCAGACATGCATATGTAGGGTCCCATTGACTACATTAATATTGATTTGTGTATGCTGCATGCTTACTCTGCTACATACTGGAATGAAAAAATGATTTCACTCCTTACAGGGAAGCTGGTTTGTGTTCCTAGGTAGTTCAGCAGGTCAATGTCTGATATCCTATCATTAGTCATAGTGTGTTAATTCTAAGGTAATCCTTAAGGTTGGTTGCATTTCAGATAATCTGACAAATCAAAGGGTGATGAGGGCTACCTGCTGATGACTCCTGTATGTAACCCATGTACTAGTGTGCAGTAGATGTATGATGACAGCTATACTTTCACACAAAATGTGACAGAGCAGTTCTTGGGTGCATTCAAGTAACCGGTCTGCTACTTTGAGGATGCTTGCAGTATACAGCTCGGTGTCTCTCAAGATTTGCAGTGACTGAGACCAACTGCTGTTCAATTCTCTGATGTACAAATGGAGGTGCTTGAGAATGGCCTGGAATGGCTGGGTAGGCTGGGGTAGGGAGGGATGAGATTGTTGTCCCATTACTTCCAGCACCAACAGATCTGCCAGTCTTAGCCTTTCTGGACATGACTGTGCTTAGGTGGGAAATCTGCCACCAGGTCATCTCTTCCTACTGTCTCTGCAATGGTACTATCAAGGCTTTACTTAATTACAGCCACATTATTAAGGATGTCCTACTGCTCTTGCATCTTGTGTTAGACTGCAGTATTTGAGTCTTTGGCAGCCAGTATTTCAATGGACTTGCTCAAGCACTCATTCAACTGACTCACAGTATAACTCAGTATGAATTAACTCCCTATCCAGGCATGCACACAGACTTGGCAAGCTCTCTCAAATGCCCACACAGCTCCATCTACTGATGGCCAAGCAAACTCTGAATGATACTCGAGGCTCAGCCAGCATATTGAGCCATATAAGCATGACTGAGGTATCAGCCTCTCCCATCCCATTGGAGACAACCTCCATGCAGTCCTCCCTGTCCCTGTCACAGAATGCACATGATGTGCTTCTCATCAACTGAAATCCATGTGTGCTGCTTTTACTACTGTGGTCTTGACATTGGGTGGCATGGTGGTTCAGTGGTTAGCACTGCTGCCTCACAGCACCAGGGTCCCAGGTTCAATTCCTGCCTTGGGAGAATGTCTGTGTGGAGTTTGCACAGTGTCCCTGTGTCTGTGTGGGTTTCCTTCAGGTGCTCTGGTTTCCTCCCACAGTCCAAAGATGTGCAGGGCAGGTGAATTAGTCATGCTAAGTTGCCCTATATTGGTCAAGAATTCAGAGACCCAGGTTCAGGCTCTGGTGATGCAGATATAATTCCCATCATGATCAACTGCCGGAATTTAAATTCTATTAATGTTGACCATGGAATGAGCATCAATTGTTGCAAAAGTAAAACTGGCCCTCCAATAGCCTTTTAATGTAAGAAACTTGGATGCCCAACATGTGACTCCAGATCTTCAACAATGTAGTTGACTCTGACCTGCTCCCTGCAGGCCACTCAGTTCGAGGGCAATGATTTACATATTCTGGTTTTGACAGCAATGTCCATATCCCATGAGAAAAGTAAGATGGCTGTGCTGCACAAGGCTCAGTGTTTCTGGGGCACTTGACAGCCAACCGTTGACAGTGTAGAGTCTAGCTGGAATCAAAAGATTTTATTTTCTTCCTTGAGCTGATTGGAAGACATTCACATTTCCAGATCTCTGCCATTGTATCAAAGTCTTTCTGAGTATGTGGCAGCTGCTCTTCTGTCATCCCTCGGTAAGTCTGTTTTGTAACTGAAGATGGGGTGCCTCCTCCCATACAAATCTGGAGCAGTAGACTTCCTTTCCTCTATCATACTTCTCCCTCCAAGTCACCAATTCTATGTTTGTTGTAATCACATAAGTGAGCAGTCAACTCACCTCGAGAGAACACAGCTATCTTTAAATGCATGGTGAATGCAGAGGCAGCAGTATAATTGGCCACCACATCAAAGATCCACTCTCCCAATTAACTTCAGAGTCCGGTTTGGTTGGGAGCCAGAATTGGCAAAGAAAAGCAGAACATTCCATTCAAAAAATAACATTCAACCTGCATTACATTAAACTAGTGAGGGTAGTCATACATTGATCCCTTCCCCTTTTTTTGAACAGATTATAATCTCAAAGTATTTAGGTGGCTTGAGACAGAAGTGCGCAGTGAACAGGAGAACAGATGAATTGCGCATTAAGTGGCCAAAAAAAATGAAGTTTTGAACACAGGGTGGGTTATAACCCATTTAATGCTGAGTGGAAAATAATAGTTTCAGTAACATTGGTACTTCGTATGATATCATCAAAGCATCACAGTTTGCAACCAAGGTTTAATGGAGCTATAATGGATGATTATTAGTGAACCAGAAATACAATGTATGCAATTATACTCTTTTAAATTAGTCAAACTGCAACATAATACAGTCATAATGATTTCTGTTTGTTCAGAATGTATTAAAGAAGTAAAGGGAAAAATGAACGCCAATGACTTTTCCCAATGGTTTGACTAATTGCTGAAGGCACAGGCAATTTAATCAGTATTGTCATCATTTATTGCCTCATCTACTCAAGACAAACAGGAATCATTAGTTGGAGACAAACGTCATATGTTTAAAATGTTTAACCTAGTCGTATTATTTAGAAAACAATCAGCGGAGAGCATATATTGCATAGAATTTAATGGGGGTCTCGAGAGAAGACAGAGAGACAGGGCTCCAAAGAATCAAGAAGGATGGGCAGGAACAGAATGACTGGTGCCTTCCCAAAACCAGGGAATTATCTCAGTGATAATGATGGCCTTCTTATTCCAGAAGTCAACTGAAGCACAAAGGATCTCTTCCTGCCGCTACAACTGAGAAGAGCATTGGGGTATGCATTGGTAAATGGGAACCTTAGTCACATGGGAACTCAGGGTGCTCATTCTGATCAGGAACCCCCTGGCTCTTGGAGGGTGATTCCCATGTAATCACCACCCACACAGTCCTCACCCGAACATCACCATCACTTGGGTCAGCCAGAATGGCCCTGATTACCATATCCACATCTACCGTGGTTCTAAATCAGTGTTCTTGGTTCGTGTGCTCCTCTGGGGGGGGAGTTCTCACAGTGGCCACTCCTCGCAGAGGTGCCAGTGACTTCAGACACTGTTTGTCCTCTGATTGGTCGGCTGCTCTAGGAAACTGTATCTTTGCTTTTAAAGATTTGGTGCAAATAGTTAATTGTCTGATGGCTACAGGGCTCCAAGAAAGATCTGAAGCAAGGTTGCCCCTTAGTTTCCAGCCTGTCATCAGGACTATAGCCATATCAACAAAATTCAGCCCATATGATCATTTTTAACATTGTAGAGAAGCATATTGGCCCAGAATTTACTGGAGTCAAGCATCAGGGAGCATACTCTGTTTCACCTACATTCTAAAGTAGTGGTAATGTCAATGGATAAAGAGTCATACTGTATGGAAATAGATCCTTTGATCCAACCTGTCCATGCTAACCAAGTTTCCCAAACTAAACTAGTCCCGCCTGTCTGTGTTTGGCCCATAGCCCTCTAAGCCTTTCTTATTCATGTACCTATTCAATGTCTTCTAAATGTTGTGTCTGTACCTGCATGCACCACTTCTCCTGGCAGTTTATTCCACATTCAAACCACCCCCTGTGCAAAAATGTTGCTCCTTAGGTCCCTGTCGAATCTTTCTCCGCTCACCATGAAAATATGCCGCCTGGTTTTGAACTCCCCCACCCTAGGAAAATTCACCTTATCTGTCCCCCTCGTGATTATGTAAACCACTATAGGGTCACCCCTCAGCTTTTGATGGGTGAAACAAGCCCCAGCCTATTCAGCATCTCCTTATAACTCAAACCCTCCAGTCCTAGCAACATCTTTAGGAAAATTCACCTTATCTGTCCCCCTCATGATTATGTAAACCACTATAGGGTCACCCCTCAGCTTTTGATGGTACAGGGAAACAAGCCCCAGCCTATTCAGCATCTCCTTATAACTCAAACCCTTCAGTCCTAGCAACATCTTTTCCTAATCCCCTCCAATTTAATAATATCCTTCCAATACCAGGGTGACCAGATCTGTACACAGTACTCCAAAAGTGGCCTCACTAACATCTTGCACAACCTCAACATGACTCCTACTCCTACCCCAACTCCTACACTCCATGGTCTGGGCAATGAAGGCAGCACCTTCTTAACCATCCTGTCCACTTGTGATATAACTTAAAAAGAACTATATCCCTAACTCATAGGTCTCTCTGTTTGACAACGTTATCCATGGCCCTATCATTAACTGTATAAATCCTGCCTCTGTTTATTTTATGAAAATGCAACACCTTGTATTTATCCAAATTAAACTCCATCTGCCATTCCTTAGCTTATTGAACCAATTGATCAAGATCTCTTTGTAATCTTAGACAATCTTCTTCACTGTTCACTGTACCATCAATTTTGATGCCATCCACAAACTTAATAACCATGTCTCCTAAATTCTCATCCAAATCATTTATATAAGTTAGAAACAAATGTGGAACCAGCATTGATCCCTGTGGAACATCACTACTCATAGGCCTCTAGCCTGGAAAAATGACCCTCCACCACCACCCTCTTCTCCTACTGTCAAGCCAATTTTGTATCTGGTTGACAACCTCTCCCTGAATCCCATATGATCTAACTTTACTAATTAGTCTAACATGTGGAACCTTGTCAAAGGCTTTACTAAAGTTCATGTACACAATGTCTACCATCTGCCCTCAATCTGTTTAATTACGTCCTCAAAAAACTCAAGTCAATTTTGTGAGACATGATTTCCCAGGCACAAACCCATGCTGACTTTCCCTAATCAGTCCTTGCCTCTCCAAATGCATGTCAATCCTGTCTCTCAGAATCCCCTTCAACAATTTACCACCACTGATGTCAGACTCATGGGGTTATAGTTCCTAGGCTTCTCCTTACAGCCGTTCTTAAACAAAGGCACAACCAATTCTCCAGCACCTCACCAGTGGATGTAGATGATACAAATATTTCTGCTTGGGGTGCAGCAATTTCTTCTCTAATTCCCCAAAATGTCTGGTATACACTTGACTGAGTTCTGGCGATCTTTCCATTTTTATGTTTTTTTAAGACCTCCAGCACTTCCTCTTCTGTAATGTGGACTGTTTTCAATCAATCAATATTTAGCTCCCCAAGTTCCTCAGCTTCCATTTCTTTCTCCACAGCAAAACTGACATGAAATATTCATTTAGTATCTCTCCCATCTCCTATGGCTGCACACATAGATGACCTCTTTGATTTTTAAGGGGCCCTATTCTCTTTCTAGTTGCTGTTTAGTTCTTAATGTACTTGTAGAATCCCTTTGGATTATCCTTAACCTTAACTGCCAAGGCAATCTCACATCCCCTTTTAGTCCTTCTGACTTCCCTCCTAAGAATACTCCTGCACCTTCATACTCTTCAAGAGATTAAGTTGATCCCAGATATCTATACTTAATTTACAACTCCTTCATACTCTTGACCAGAGCCTCAATATTTTCATTCATCCATTGTTCCCTACTCTTACCAGTGTTATCCTTCACTCTACTGGAGCATAATGCCTCTGAATTCTTGTTATCTCACTTTTGAAAGCCTCCCGCTCACCAGTCTTCCCTTTACCTGTTGATAGTTTACTCCATTCAACACTTGAAAGTTCCTGTCTCATAACATCAAAATTTGCCATACTCCAATTAAGAACTTTAACTTTTCTACAAGGCCTATCCTTTTCCATAACTATTCAAAAACTAATAGAATTATGATCACTGGTCCCAAAGTGCTCCCCCATTAACACTACAGACACTTGCCCTATTTCCCAAGATAAGGTCAAGTTTTGCTCTTCCTGTAGTAGGTACATGGACATATTCAAGTGTAAAGATTTATAGCTTGGGTTCTGGTTGCAGTTATGGGTTTGTTTGCCAATCTGTGCAGTTGATTTGCAGACATTTCATCTCCTTTCTAGATGGCATCCTCGGTGCTGTGGAGCCTCCTGTGAAACGCTACTGTACTGTGTCATTTGGATTTTATTTGGTTTCGTTCCCGCTGCTTTAGGTTGACAGTCCTGATTATTTGTAGTAGTGGCTGGAATGTTGGGGCCAGGTCAATGTGCTTGTTGAAGGTGTTGGTGATTGAGTGCCATGCTTCTAGAAATTCTCTGGCTGTCCTTTGTTTGGCTTGTCCTACAATTGTTGTGTTGTCCCAGTCCCCTGATCCCATATATGCACTGAATTCATCTACCTTACCTGGAAGACTGCTTGCATTGAAATAAATGCAGTGAATTCATCAGCTATAGTTATATAAACTTCTATTAAAAAAATTTTTCAGTATTCAGTAAGCTTCCACATAAGAGGCTTTTAGCTGTATTTAAAATTCATGGAATAAATGTCAAATCTTTACACTGATTAGGAGATTGCATTGATGGTGAAAGACATGAAATACAAATAATTGCCTTGCATTTGATTTTATGCAAGTGACTAGCAGTTTCCCATAAAATTCAGCACTAGAGCTCAACCATTCATTATTTTTATCAATGCATTTTTGAACAAAATAGAGAGTCATACATTCAAGTTTATCATGACACAAAGAAGTGGTCAGATTATAGCTGTAGGCATCAAGCACCAAAGAAACTCTGATAAATGAGGTGAGTAAACAAAACTGTGACAGACGGATTTTAACACTGCTATCCATAAAAAATAGATCAGCATTTTAGTTAAAAGGTGAAGGTCTAAGAGCAATGAGATCAGAATGGATTTAAGAGTGGATGTTCAGAGATCACTAAAATATATTAGGTACAAAAATAATCAAGAGAGCTATGGAGTATTAGCCCTTATAACTAGAATGTTAAACGCGAGTGATGTTTTGCTACAGATATAAGAAGCCCTGGATGGATCGTAGAAAATGAATATTTGTCTTGGATAGAATGTGTTGCAAAGATTACTTGGGCTCCAAGGTTTAGATTATGAGGAGTAATTCAATAAACTAGGCTGATACTCCTGAAATATAGAAGGATAAGGGAAAATTTGATTGACGTTTTAGAGTTTTGAATGGAATTGAGAGTGGCGAGTATAGGGAGGTGGAGGACCAGGCTCATCACCTTAAAATTAAAGCTAAACTTTTCAGGAGAAAAGTTAAGAAACACTTTTTCAAGCAAAGGGTTGGCGAAGTGTGGTATTGTCTGCTACAAAAATCAGGGCATTTCAGTTCAATTAGTAATTTTAATTCCATGATAAACAGATTTTTGCTAGTCAAGGTTATTAATGAATTACGAAGCCAAGGCAGGTGGATGAAGTTAAGGTTTGGAATGGTCATGGTATAATTAAACAATGGAGCAGGCTGGAGGCATGGGCTGGCCTCATTCTGATTTTATATCCCGATTGAGAAAGAGAGCACGTGGATGAACTTGGTATCAAATGAGATCCGGAAAGAGAATTAAAGGGAGGGAAAGAAAACTTGAAATGTGAGTGGGAAAAAATTGGTTGGAAGCAAAAGATACTTAAATTTAAAGAAATGCAAATTTGACATTTATAATCGCCAACAATTCACTACAAAAAGAGTGAAATTCCAGTATGTCTAAAATGAAGAAATGAGATTTTGTTCTTGTAATTATTAATTTATTGGGCAATAAATGTAGATTAGTCATCATGAACAAGTATCATATCATTAAAAATATGCTTAAGCTATTAAATACTAAACAACTTTCAGTAATGGCTTCAAGGAGAAATTAATCATCAAATTGCATGGTTAGAAATGAGACACCTTTTTTCGCTAAGCCAAGCACTGCAAACTGAGCAGCCACCTATAGCAACTTGGTATCATTTCCTCATGTTATGGACCAGGCCAAACCCTAACTTCTCTAGTTGATTTGAGCAGGTGTATAGTGGATATTCCAGGAGTGATGAAGCTGGTCAGAACCCCTTTGGTTCCCTCTATAGTCTGTATCTAGTAAAAGATTTGAGTAACTCCACTACAATCCTTTTAGCTGTGATATTGAGTGATGGAATGGCCCCTGGAAATCTATTGGACAGTACCATTACTGTTAACAAATACTGATTCCCACTTTTTAGGTGGAGATCCTGCAAAATCATTTAAGACTCTTTTAAAAGGTTCCTCAAATGCAGGAATAGCTATTAAAGGTGTGTGTTTTATGACTGCCTTTGTGGTTTTCCAATTACTTGACATGTATGACATGTCTGGCAAAATTCAATTACATCCTTGTGCAGTCCAGGCCAGTAAAAATGCTTTTGTATTTTAGCTTGGGTTTTTCTCACCCCTAAATGATCCCCTACTGCTAGTTCATGAGCCATCTGCAACACCTTTTTATAACCCCCCAGCAATATGACTTGAGGAACATTTGCCCATTTCTCATCTGCTTGAATATGTGGTGGTCTCCATTTCCTTATTAAGACATCACTCTTAAGATAGTAGCTTACAGGGATACATCTAGATTCTTCTTCTGTGTATGCTTTTTGATACAATTGGTTTAGTTTCTCATCTTTCTGCTGTATTTCAGTTAACTTCTCTGAATGAAAGATGTCTGCATTGTCATCTATCTGATCATCGTTTGTGTCAACCATTTGATCAAACACCATCTCCGCTAATTCCATTTCAACTTTCTTATCTATACTCTTTGATCTCTCCTGTTTCAACTGGTGACTTTGTGACCTTGTTACCACACAGTCGAGATAAATCCCAGGATATGTGTCCTGCAACAGTACAGTTGCCTGAGTTTCTATTGGCTTTTCAACCACAGGAGGCACCATTCATACCTGTGAATCAGCTATATCGTTGTATTCCTGGAGCTGAGAGTTTGTCCACAACTTCTCCACTGTTCCCTAGACACTCTAATCTCAGTCTACATAACTGAACGCTTCTTGTCTCAGCTTGGATTCCCATTACTAACACTTTTTCTGACAATAGTCTTTCAGAGGTACACATGTCCTCATCCTTCAACATCAAAGATTAAGAGGATCTTGTATCTTAACCTCTTTACCTGCTGCTACTCGCCTATGTGAATAAATTTTACATTCGCAGGTATATGGTTTAAGAAGATCTGGCACTTCCTCCTTAATCAACCTCTGACCGGGTTGTACATTCTGGTACAGTTTTCTAGCCTCCACCATGCTTTCTGTTACCACTCCAACAAAATTCACTGGCTTATCCTCTTTTCCTACATCTGGCTTCCCAGTGCTTTCCAACACTGTGATTTCATGTGATCTACATTATTGCAGTGAAAACACTGGAGTTTTTCAATTTCTCTTTCCATTCAAGGGTTTCCTTTTTATCCTGTGGCAGGTTATCCTTATGATCCTCAGTGAGGCCAACCTTTCCCTTACCACGTGAGGATTTCTCTTTTCCCCAATTTCTATCCCTCATACTTTCAAACTGTTGTGGAAGCCAAATTATGAGTTATGGACCAACTCATAATCATCAGCCATTTCCGCTGCTCATCTTGCCATTTAAACTCTCTGCTCCTCCTTATTAAGCTTACATCTCTATCCTTTTAAGCTGACTTTCATGTCTAAATTCTGGATTAGAGGCGCTGGAAGAGCGGAGCAGTACAATTGACGTTTCGGGCAAAAGCCCTTCATCTGGAATCAGCAATCTTTTGCTCGAAACATCGATCTTACTGCTCCTCGGATGCTGCCTGAACTGCTGTGCTCTTCCAGCACCACTAATCCAGAATCTGGTTTCCAGCATCTGCAGTCATTGTTTTTACCTTTCGTGTCTAAGTCCCAATTTCTGAAATTCAAACTCCCTCTCATTCTTCATTTCCTCTCCCTCCTTTTCTCTCTCTTCTCTCTCTCTTTGCTATTGTTCTGCTAAAGTGATTCATCCTTTTTCTCTTGCATCTGCTTTTAATTGTAATTCAAACTGTTTCATTTCTCTTATCCTTTCGTTGTCTTTGCCTCTCACTCAAGCTGCTTCATTTTCAATTGAATTTTAGCCATCTCTAAAGACTTTGATGGTGTTTCCAGCAAATTTAAATGCTGAGCTGTTACTGTAAATACTTCTCCTTTCCGCACAGAAGGAGGCAACTCCATTCCCAGCTTGTCTGCTAATTCCACCAGCTTGGCCTTAATCACCCTTTGTAAAGCCTCAACCTCACTTCTTGCACCCCCAAAAAGCTCTTAGTGACTGAAAAAAACATTGCTATCCTAAGCACTGTTCAAACCAATCAAAATCAATACCCAAAGCAAAAGACACTAACTTCCAATCGCTGCCTCAGAGTCCAACAACCCTAATCCCAAATTGGAACAATAGAAAAAATCCTGCAAAGAGCCCCCAATCTGTTATGGACCAGGCCAGACCCCCTCAAAACATTACAAGAAGGTAGCCCAGATCCTAACTTTCCTCGTTGTTTTGAGCAGGCGTAGATTGGATATTCCAGGAGTGATGCAACTAGTCAGAACGTCTCAGGTTTAAACAAAACAGAATTTATTTAGAGTACCAAATGAAACACAAACAAAAGAGAACAGAAAACAGGATAACTTAACCTATCCAAAAACTCAACAGATTATCCTAACTTAATTATGCTGCTCCAAACTCCTGCAACAATCCCCGTAAAAGCTCCTTGGCAAAAAGGGTAAAATCAAACACAGGGTCTTACAGGAGAGATGTCAGAGAGAGATTCAGCATGGAACACCTTCTTCCATGCAGCATTTTTTTTTGATCAGCAGCCGCAAAAAGCTGACTGCTTTCACTGAACAGCCAGACTGCTAAAACAAAAACAAACCAGAGAAAGCTGCGTTGGCCACTCCCCTTTCATTGTACAAGTTTTTTTTAAAGCTTGAAATCCTTTTTAAGTAGATATATGCAGACATTTTGGCAACTCTGTCTTTATGACCCCTCTGAAAAAATACCTAATGACAAACTAGCCTTGTTAAAGGAGTAGCATTGTCACAATCACAGCTTGCTTTTGGCCAATTATAGACAGACTGCTATTTTTCCAAAAGCCTTTGGAATGAAATATTTAATTCCTAATTTACATCATGTATGTATGCCAGCCATAGATTACAATAATATTTAATCTTCTGGAATATCTATTTTCAATACTTTTTTTAAACTTGAATTCTATTCTGATCAAACTGTTTTTCTGTTATTTCATTCACTGCGTGTTCATTTGCAGGATTTTACACCATGTACTTCATTCATTTTGAAGAGCAATTCAAGCTTAATGCATTTAATTCTAAGAAGTGTGAGACTGCATTCAGTCTGCATTATCACTTGATTATTTGTAATCAGGACATCTAAATTGGTCAAATTACCTTTATTAGATGATTTTCTGGATTTAGTTATTGACATTTTAAGATTTGCCTTGTACATTTAAAATTAGTGCAATGGTTTAAAATGATGAGACATGTCAAATTGCATTACTTTTTTATGATTTACCAGAGTTTGGAGACAAATTCTTGATCACACCCAGGTTTCTGCAAAAGCAATAAATTGGATGTCTTGTTCACAATGTGTACTTCAATATAATGCAATTAAATGTTGCGACTCCTTAAGTTTCAAAGGAGGTCTTTTATCCATTTGTGGGATGTTAGCAATAATGGCATTGGTAACCATTATTCATTGGCCAATCTAATTGCCCTTGAGGCAATGGTGGTGAGCCCCATCTTAAGTTGCCACAGTATTGGTACACAGACAATACTGTTAAGTAGAAAGTCCAAGACGTTGTTCCTTCATGAAGGGATGGGTAATTAGGTGTTGGTGTTTCAACAGAAGATTTGGATCAGTCCAGTCACCACCACATGATTCAAGTTAGCTGATTGTAGGTTCAAGTCACATGCCAAGATCTTTAGCATGAATCTAGGCTGACACTGCACTCATTCCTAAGTATAATTAAAAATACAGTCTTTTTAATATGCAATGTTAAAAAAACACCAACCCTGCTGCTCAGTTAGATTGAAAAGGTCCCTTAAAATCAGTTGAAAAACAATGTAAACCTTCTTGATTTCCTACTGAATATTTATCCTACTCACAATATCACTGTATCTGGTCATTTACGCATTACTCTTTGGGGGCAAATTTGCCACCACGTTTCCTACATCACAAAAATGACTACACTTCAAAAATTTCCTCATTTAGAAACTTTGTAAGGTCATGTTAGATGCTCGATAAACATGAGCATATTATTACATTCTCTGGGGAATATGCTGTGAGTCGTACCACTTTAAGGTCATGGGGACTGCGGGTGAAATTGGATTTAGTAATGCATGACAGTGGTCCCTTAAGGATCTGAAATGAGGTGAATGTGAAGTACATCAGATGCCTTACCTGTCAGGGCATTGGAGAGCAGGCATGTCGTATTTTCCAGAAACATGCAGGTCAAACAGATCATGACCTCAATCAATGTGTCTCTGCACCATTTTGGAGCTTCATAGCCCAGCTTCACCCCCACCCCCTGCTAATGTCACAGAGCTGAACAGTCCAGGTTTGTGAAGTTAGGCATTTTCCTAACTAACTTTGTGCCTGGGTCTATTTTCATGAGCTGGATTTAGGAATGGGAATTGAACTCAAAATCTTTAACTCCAAAATGAACTCTCTTTTTCACTGTACTTTGCTACTTAATAATTGATAGGTACAATACATCCATTAAATGACAAATGCAATGTTCCTGTGTTTAAAGAGGCACTAATTAAAAATCAATGAAATAAAAATGGCAAAATAATTGCATCCAAAACTACACATTTCCTCATTTTGAAATTTTTGCTTTTCAAAGGAATTGACAGAAATGAACCACTAATTCTCAGTATAATGCTGCCCTTCTCAGGTTTTGTAATTACTTTCAGAACAGATTCTGCCTTCAAAAGACATTTAATATGGCTTAGTAATCTTCTTTCTAATGACTGCATTTTAATTCAATGCTGTTGTGGTTCAAATAAAGGAAAATAATCCAAAATGGCATGAAGATAGAAAAATTGTTTAATAGCTTTAATAGAATTAAACTTGAGTCAAAATGAATGCTGACTGTCACATTGAATTCTTGGGATGGTAATCAATGTGTTTGAATGAAAGTGTTCCATTTTGAACAGGAACATCTAGTAAAAGGTGCTGAAACTCTCAGTATTAAATTTTATTCTAATCATGAGTAATGCTGATAATGCAGAGAATTGATATTACACTTACAGCATTTCCATTCAGATTGGTTGTTTTGTGTGTATTCTTAAAATTCATTTGCAGCACCTTTTCGATAATTCCATGCATTGTGCATCATTCCTTAACCACTTGCATTAAACCTCTGTTTGGAATCATCTGCTACATGCTGCAGAGGATGTTCATTCTCATGTTTAAGTAAAATCTTCCTGGGATGGGAATTCTTGATTTTTTCCAGAAACATGTTTAATTTTTCAACAAACAGATCATTTTGGTTTCCAAGTAACAATCACTGACAAAGTAGAAGTTTTAAAATGTATCTCACACTTGTACAATAGGATTGAAAACATATCAAACATGAAAATTATTTTAATTGAGTTCAATCAATGATTTTGATAAATAAACTATCACTGTTTTTTGAAGAGTTAAGGACCTTGTAGAATTAAATAAAGCCATAGCCCAAATGTTCTCTACTGTTAAACCTCTTCACTGATTCTACCAATTATATGGAGTCATGGGAAGTTATACCTTGGTGGGTGTAATTGCTACTGGGAGCACATCTGGAGCCATTGTGATCAGTTGCTGTATCGGTGCATAGGTATCGTCTAAGGAGTTCATATATGCTTTGAGGGTTGATCATAGTCCAAACCTATAGATTAGATCCCAACCCAGTTCTTTCTTATGCTGATAAATTTATAAGAGAGAGCAAAATCTCTGCTTTGATTGACCACCCCAGAAGTTTTATGTTATGTTAAAATTTAAGCCCTAATGTTTTTGCCATAATTTCCAGGACCCTGCCATCAACTGATCAGAAGTTCACACTGTGTGGGAATTAGTCCCTTAACTGTGACCTTCCTCAATTGGCCACTTATTGACCTGAGGGTGTATTCGTTATTGAATTAAGGATGGCATTGGAATTCAAACAAGCCTAACCATTAATATTTCAATGCAGCAGAGAGGGTGAACTTTGGTTTAAACAAAAATACTCCAGCAGTATTTGCTTGATGTAACTGAGAAAGATTGGAGCTCAGGATTAAAATACCCATGGGCATTACTGGCTCAATGAAGCGAGCTATCAATGAAGACCTGGAGCTGCGCTTTTGATTACGTGCTGGAGTGCAATTTTGGAGTCCAGTGAACAAAAACTCAGGAAAGGAATCTGATCTTGGGGCTTTATTCTCTAAGTGAGTCGAATTAAACTCACTTTTAACCTATGTGATGATCTCACCCAGAATCATACTGTGAAGTTACGGTAGCCTGGTCAGTGACCATTTAAAAATTTAAGCCTGACTGTTAATCTGATTGTTTTCTGATTTTTGGAACCTTATGTGCAAATTGGCAGCTGCAGCTCAATTTCAAAAGAATTAATTCATGGGTCGTGCAACATGCTGGGACACCACAATAACTGAAAGTACATTTAAAAAATGGTATTATTTTCTTTCTTTTCCATGTGATTAGTGGTCATTTGACTGAGGTATTAGAGGGTGTCTCACTTCTGTGGATCCAACTCCAATTCCTCATTAAGAATATCAACTATATGTTATTTGAATGCTGCTTCCATTATTGATACTGAGGAATAAAATACATTAAAACATTGTCAGCAACAAAATCAGAAATTGTTGGAAAAACCCAGCAGATCTGGAAGCAAGTTTTTCCACAAATTTCTAATTTTGTTTCTGATTTCCATCATTTGCAATTCTTTGGTTTTCTGGCATTTTATTCCATGATTAAAGTAAATGGTGTTGCAAAAACTGGCAAACACCTTTCTGTGAAGTTTTCAAGTTTAATTTGTCATATAAAATGTCATAAATGCTCTGCGAGTATGTAAAATCTGATAGGCATTTTCAGATGTTGACAGCAATAGGACTTTGTAATTAAAATAATTTATGCATAAAAAAACTTCCAAGATTCAATGACACTGACATTACTTTGAAAACAAAGAAATGTCAAACTGATTTTAATGCTATGCTTCATTGAAGTTATGCTTAGTGAGCCATTTATGTCAATGAGTTCAACAAGGAAAACAATCAGTTTTGAGGATGAAGTCTGCCCTCACTGTGGGTGCAGTTACTTTTACAACATTTCGCGGGTGACATTAGGTAAGATTTCTGGTTTTCTTTGTGCATCTATTAACTACTTCTTTGAAAATTCTCTGAGAAAATAATGCCATCAGAAAAATGAACTATAATCACTATCGATGACCAAACGTTGAACGCAAGGGTTCATGGGGCATGAGTGGTGTTGTGATTTTGTCACTGGTTTAGGAATCCAGAGCCCTAGGGTAAGGTAATGCACTGGACACAGATAATTGTGAAGTATTGCACTTTTTTTGGCTTGGACATACATACACTCTCTCACCCTACCTCCCACATACACCCACCCACATGCACACACACACACTTAAGTTTGTGGGGTGAATTTGCACTTGCAGAATTACATTTTATTTTGCTCAAAAACTGCATAAATCCATTTAAGATTCTGTAAATCTCTTTTTTAGAAATAGAATCAGTCTGAACATTGGGGCACAGACAGACTTTAACCTCATACCTTCAGTGCATTATCTGAGCTTACATATCCCCTATTGTTAAAGCTCACTTGAGAATGTAACTTTAAAAAAAGTTCTGGATTTACATATTAAAGAACTGAAACCAACATGGTCATTCTAAAAGCTGAGAGGCTTAAAAAACAATCCAGGTCTTTTTCAATATATCATTTCAATTGCATCACACTTTAAACTTTTGCGATAAATTCTGTGTCTTATGATCTTATACTCCACAACCACCTGAAGAAGGAGCAGCGCTCCGAAAGCTAGAGCTTCCAAATAAACCTGTTGGACTATAACCTGGTGTTGTGTGATTTTTAATCTTTTTTGGCAGAGAGAAGGTAATTCACCTTCTTCCTGAACTGTAGCCCAGAGCTCGTCATCCTGAAGTTGGCATTGATTCACAATGGTACCACATAAAGGAAAAGGACACCTCTCTGCTCATCTATCCTATCGAGGTAAAAACAATGACTGCAGAGGCTGGAAACC
>NC_057729.1:37625592-37667592 GCF_004010195.1 Chiloscyllium plagiosum | reverse complement strand
GTGCTCAAAGTACTCAATGAAATTTTCAGGCAATCAATTTGCAAATCAATTCAAATGCAAAAGTATTTGAAGCTAATCAATTCAAAACACAAAAACCCTCTCTGGTCACCTCAATAAAGTTATGGAAGATCACCATAAAAATTCAAGCTATACCTTAGCTGCATTAACAGTATATAACAAGTGGTCTAAAGCCAATCAAGAGGAGGTTGGTCAGGTACTCTGTGATAACTTGCAGATGCATAAGGAAAAGATTGGTACTGAATGAATCAGTTTAGTTTCAATGATTGGAACCATTATCTATATTTTGGAGTCAGTGGATATTCATTCACTGGCACAAAATTCACTACCCAGAATGGCTAATAACACTCAACACATGCAAATATGTTCTTTGGAGAGGAGTTGATCTCTCTGTCTGTCACAGGAAACAGAGCATGAAGATTAACTGCACATGCCCTCACAGTAACTGCTGTGATAAAGCACTATCATTGGCCTTTATGACCAATGGAGTGAGAGGGTATATGGTCTGATGACATGATGGTGGTTTTTAGAAGTATAGCCTCAACATCTTGCTTCATCTTGGAAGAACCCAACCTTGAAAATATGTGATAGAATCATGAAACCATGAACCATGGTATAAACAGAAAGGGTTATTGGACTTTGGAGTTATGAAAAATAACCATTCCAAAGACTTCCTCCAAATGACAAAGAGGGCATCCAGCTCTATCTTGACCAAAACATTTTGAAAATTGTACTAAGCTTTGGTTTAGCATATTAGAATATTTTAGTGAAAGAGTAACTTAATCTTGGTGACTCCATTTGCATTTGACTTGAATGTTATTGAATGTCATTTATTATGGCAAGAGGCACGGGTAAGTGCCATGCAACAAGAACGTCATTGTTATCATCTTTCTTAACTGTAGAATGATGCACACAATCTGTAAAAAGACATTGGTAGGAGTAGTGTACAGACCTCTAAACAGCAGTCACAATGTAGGAAAGACTATAAATCAACAAATCAATAGGAGTATGTAAAAATAACATAGCAATAGTTATAGATGACTTTAATCTTCATGGTGATTAGGTTAATCAAATTGCAAGGAGTTGGTATGAGAAATATGCCATGAAGCCAACTAAACAGCAGGCTATCTTCAATCTGGTGATGTAATGAGGCATGTTTAATAAATGACATCCGAATAAAAGATTCCTTCAGTTTAATAAATGATATCTGAGTAAAAGATTCTCGAGGAAGTAGTGATCATAACACGGTAGAATTTAATACTGAGTTTGAGAAAAATAAACGTGGATCAGAAACAATCATGTTTAAATTAAATAAAGGGAATTACAAGAAAAATGAGAGCAGTTAGCTGAAGTGAACTGAATAGATGGATTAGCTAGAATGAGTAAGCAAGCCGCAGGTAATTCATAACCTTCAACAAAAATACACCCCCGTAAGAAGAAAAGATTTGAAGACAGGAATAAACCAAACCATTGCTAACCAAAGAACTTAAGGAGAATATTAAATTGAGAGACAAGACATTCAAAATCAGCAAAATCAGTGATGGTTCAGAAGACTAGGATGAATTCAGAATCCAACAAGGGAGGGGTAAAAAGATAATAAAGACAAAGAAAATAAACACAAAGGATAAACCAGCAAGGAAGATAAAAATTGATATGAAGCATTTCTTTAAGTATATAAAAAAGAAGAGAGAGGTCAAAGAATGCTGCAACATAAAGGGACTTGGGGGCATTAGTGGACAAAATACCGAAAGCTAGCACAGAGGTACAGCAGATAATCAGGAAAGCATAATGGAATGCTGGCCATTGCTTTAAGGGGTTGGAGTACAAGAATGGGGAAATCTTACTGCAAGGTGCTGGTGAGACCACATCTGAACAGAGACACCTTAGAAAATGAATCTGGTGAGACTGTTATGGGGAACACAGAAACAGCAAAAGAGTTAAGCTGATATTTTGCATCAGTCTTTACAGTGGAAATCCTTCAAAAATCCCATTAATGCTAAAAAAAATACAAGGGAGGAATTCAGTATTATCACCATCACTAGGGAAGTAACATCAGACAAATTAATGGGGTTAAAGGCAGAGAAGCTCCCAAGCCCTGATGGCTTGCATCTTAAGATTCGAAAAGAGGTTGCTACAGAAATAATGGATTTGCTAGTTATAAAGTCCTTGGATCCTGAAGAAGTAACAGAGGATTAGAAAATGGCCATTGTGACATCCCTTTTCAAAAAGGGAGGGAGGTAAAAACTGGATAACCAAAGCCAAATAGCCTAACATCTATTATTGCAAAGAATTGAATTCAGTTATAAAGGAAGAAATGACGGAACAGTTTGAAAATCATAATCTAATCCAAGCAGATTCAGTGTGGCTTCATGAAACAAAAATTATGTCTGACTAATTTAATAGTGTTAAAAATCACACAACACCAGGTTACAGTCCATCAGATATATCTGGAAAGTGAATGTGAGAAGTGTTGGATCAGTCATGATCCTACTGAATGGTGAAGCAGGCTCAAGGAGGCAAATGGCCTACTCCTGTTCTGATTTCTTACGGTCTAATGTGTGGAATAAAGCTCGTGCAGCCACATTTTTGTTTTTGCAGTTATTCTTTCACAGTTGTGTGTAAATGAAATGAATGAGAAGTTCTCCAAAGCAAAGGAGCTATGACCTGTTGCATGAAGTATGATTTGATTGACTGACTAAGGTCTCCAAAATATCCAGAAGGATCTGCACGTAATAGCTGTTGTCAAATTAATGACAAGAGGTAAAGTAAAATTAATTAATGCCAAGTATCTACTTCACACTGTCACTCTTGACAACACAAATTTGACTTCTTAACCTAAAATCTCCCGTTCTGAACATGAGTTACACTTAAATTGGACATGTAATATTGTGAAGATAATGCCATTGTTCTCCTTCTTTGCTCTGCCCATGTATTATCATTTACAGAAAGCTGTGTATTTTGCATCCTAGATTGTTTTTAATTATTGGAAACTTCTAATGAGAAAAGTAACACCTTACCTATGTTCCATCACATACATAGGGCTGGAATTTATACCCAAATCCCAAAACTCCACTTCCCCACCCATGGGTATGTCTGAATGTCTGACCTTCGACACTGCCTTCCCACTACTCCCAATCCTACCAGGAGTTTTTAATGAAAAGATCTCAAATGGTTTCCTGTCAGAAGAAGACCTTAACACTGGAATGATTGATTCAGTAGGCTTTGCAGGCCAAGGTCAGAACACCACATCAGGCAAAAATCCAGAGAAATATGGGAACTTTAGATGAATCAGTTGTTTCGTTCGACTGAAAAAGTCGACAATAATGAGGTAATACAAGAGCAGGCAAGCAGCATAGGAGCCATTTTAAAGTGTTCACTTTAAGGAACCAAACAACACCACAGATGGCACAAATCCTCAGCAAAGGGAGCAGATGTGGAAGACAGGAAACCTCAAGCATTTTTGCAGATAAGAAAATGCTGCAAAAGTGTAAAAGCAAGAAAACGTTTCCAAAAAACAAGCAATTTGATAAGTTTAAAAAAAAAAATAGATTTGTTGGGGCAAGTCAAGGAAGAAAAACATAGATTCTGGTCAGTCACACTAGAATTAAAAGGATCCAAAACAAAATTAAACTGGATGCTGGCACAATTTGTACATATTTGGTGGACCAGTAGTTGATGTCCAGCAATCAGAAATTACACCAAGTCCAGAAATAAAAAGAACTACCCGAATACTTAACCACAAGTGAGGTGAGTGAGAACATGAGACTGTCTACACTTGAAAGAATCATAGAATTTCCTCATTAAGAAGTAATGCCTGTGTTCACCTCGGTCTTCTGAAATGAGCAGACAAAGTTTGACAGGAGGATTATGGAACAGAATTTCATGAAGAATTCCCATCGATCTTTCAGAGTCAGAAAAGAATATCACACTCTGTAGCTTCAAGATGCTAAGCCTTTTTTTGAATATATACCTGGAGGGTACTGCGTCCGTTGATGGAGAAAGTTAAAGAACAGCTTGATAGAATGCTACAATAAGAGTACTAGCAACTCTTAAAGAGCCAATTATGGTAGTTTTTAGGGTTTGTAACAGTTCCCAAGCCTAATGGTGAGCTCAGTGTATATGCAAACCTGACATAATTAAACAGAGTGGTCGAGAGAGAAAGGTCCATGCAATGCCTGCAATAGATGATTGACAAAACTCATCAGAGCATACCCTTCAATAAACGGCTAACAGCAGTTTTTGGCTAAACCACTACACTTTGAGGCAAGTTTTTAATGATTTTCATCATGCCTTTCAGGCAATTCTACTTTAATCGCCTTCCTTTTGGGATATCGTCAGATCCAGAAACGTTTCTGGATGCAATGCCAAACATCCTAGGAGGGAAAAAAACGGATTAGTTTTATCACGGATGACATACATAGCACTATAAATTAGGAGCATGATCACAGAGTATCTGAAATTTCATTTTAAACTTGGCTACACTCAGAACCATGAGGGGATCTTTTGAGAACAGCTTAACAGTGTCTTGAATATTGAGTAAACTATAGCAGTTCCGGCGATGAAAGAGAAATTAAATTATTCTGGTGCATTTTAAACTCAGGTTGACCATGATGGTGACTGTAGATGCATCAAATGGTTGAGGAGCAGTACTTATTCACGTCCCAAATAATGGTAAAATAAATCCAGTCTACTTTTATTTAAAAGCATCATTTGTAACAAAATCACATTACATGACTGAAGAGAAAGAACACTGTCAGCAATGTGAGAATGTGTACAATTCTCAGATTGTGTGATGAAACTGATATTTTCGATTGATACAGACCACAGACCATTAGTTACACCATTGGATTCCAAAGAGATAGTCAAAATTCTATCATGTATCCTGAAGCTTGGTCTCAGACTGATGCATTATGACTACACAGCAGTGTATGTCGCAGAAAAAAAAACTCAGAGCAGCTAACTCATTCTCTGGAAATGAAGTGGATCATGCTGAAACAAGAGATTTAATTCTTATTTCAGAAGTAGATTTTTTTAGTCAGCCATTCTTTTTTACCATTTTCTCTGAAGCAGTTATAAGATATAAGAGATGCACAAAAGTCAGCTGTAGAATTACCCAGATTAGGAAATTCTACCAAGAAGTTTGGTCAAAATATAATTCATATGATCATGTTTTACAGAAGTATCGTGAACAAACGGAAGCATTTTATCATGGAAAATGCTTTTCTAGACGTTAATTACAGGCTGTGAGGAAATAAATTCTTGACAGAATCCATCAAAGTCACTGGGAATAACAAAGTACAAAGACTATGTGCAACAATTGGTCCAGAGGTAAGGAATTTCAAAGGAAATTCTACATTTCTTATGGTCACACCATACTGATGCAATCAATAGCCAGAGACCAATTAAATCTTATCATATTCGAGTTACCAGAATGGCATTCAAAGGTTGGGACTACACCTCTGACATTTTGCAGAAAGTATATTCAATCATAGGAGATCACTCCTCTGGTTGCTAGAAGTTACCAGACTTCAAACCAGCACAGCTGAGACAGCGACCAAATCACAGAAGAAAATCTTTTCAGACAAACTTAAAATTAGGGTCAGGATTAGGTCACTCAGCCCCTCTAGCCTCTCCTGCCGATTAATGAGCTGATGGCTGATCTAATAATGGGCTTAACTGCACATTCCCTCCGACTGCCAATAACCTTTCTCTTACTTGTTAATTAAGAATCTACCTTTGCCTTAAACATACTCAATCACTCCACTTCCACAGCTCTCTAGGAAAGAAAGTTACAAAGACTGTCAAGACTCAAACAGAAAAAATCCGCCCATCTTCATCTTAAATGGGAGATCCCTTATTTTTAAAGCATGTCCTGTAGCCCGAGTCTCTTCCACAATTGAATCATCCTTTCAGCATCCGCTTTGCGATGTACCCTCAGGATCTTATGTTTCAATAAGGTTCATTTTTCATTTTTCTAAAATCGAATGCATACCTCTGGAATTAAATATGTCATGAGTTTTCATCTCCAGCCATGGATCAGTGGAGAAGCTAAGCAAGCAATGAAGCCATGAAAATGATTGGGAGCCACCTTCACTGTATTACACAGCAACACCATTGAGGAATGGATGCTCACCAGCTCAAAGCTACTAGTGGGAAGAAAGCAAACAATACATACATATCCCATTGCTATAAACAAAAACTCCTCAAACCTGATTCCAAGTATAGTGCAAAAACTTTATCAGATTTAGTACCAAGCCAGAAGATATGCATCTGAGATAGAAAGTCAGAATATACGGTCTTACATTATACATTCTTGCACTGCTCTAATTCTGGTGGGAATATTCCAAAGGAACAGTGAATTATTAATCATTCTTGAGGGAGCAAGAACAAATGAACATGACTTTGGGATAATGAGAAAAGAAATCCATCAATTTACCTTGCAGAATAATGATATCACAAAAACAATTGAAGATCATCACCCTCAATCAATGGTAATGAGAGCAGTGTGAGTGTAAAGTACCACAGAGTCTTAACCGATGCATTTCAGACTGGGAGTGTGCAATGAGGGAGATGGTCAGAATGTTCATAATTCAAAGGAATAGATAAATAATGTTAATGTAAAAGTTGAGAGAAGTTTGGAGACAGATAATGAGAACGTGAGAATGGATATGTTAATGAGATGATGATATCTTTTATTCTGACGTAATAGTGATGTCAAAGTCATGAGCAATAAACTGTGAGACAGGGACAGAACGGTCTGTGTAAGTAAGAGATGTCTTTTCAGAGCACCAGATTATGTACAATCGTGTGAAACAGAAGAAACCTACCAGACTCAGACAGATATACAAAGCGAAACCATTTCAGGTTCCATACCACCAGTATTGACAAGAATAACTCTCTCACTAATGCTGAATAGAACCCTGGAGCAATGAGCCTCATGGCAACACAAAATTATTTGGCATTGATAGAAGCTTGGCTGGCCAACAGGAGACAGAGCTGGTAAGATGTAATGACTGGGTGCTACATGAATTTATAGTGCTAGAGTCATAGAGATGTGCAGCATGGAAGCAGGCCCTTCGGTCCAACTCACCCATGCTAACCAGATATCCAAAATAAATCCAGTCCCATTTGCCAGCACTTGGTCCATATCCTTCTAAATCCTATTCATACACCCATCCAAATGCCTTTGAAATGTTGGAATTGTACTAGCCTTCACCACTTCCTCTGGCAGCTCATTCCATACACCTACCACACTCTGCATGAAAACGTTGCCCCTTAGGTCTCTTTTCTATCTTTCCCTTCTCACCTTAAACTATACCCTCAAGGTCTGGACTCCTCATCCCAGGAAAAAGACCTTGACTATTCACCCTGTCATGTACCTCATGATTTTATAAACTTCTATGAGGTCAGCCCTCAGCCTCCAATGCTCCAGGGAAAATAGCCCCAGCCTATTCAGCCTCTTCCTATAGCTCAAACCCTCCAGCCCTGGCAACATCCTTGGTAATCATTTCTGAACCCTTTCAAGCTTTACAGTATCTTTCCAATTGAAAGACCGGAATTGAAAGTAGCATTTCAAAAGTGTCCTAGCCAACATCCTGTACAGCTGCAATGTGACCTCCCAACTCCTGTACTCAATGCACTGATCATTAAAGGTAAGCATACCAAATTACCCTGTTGGCTTGTGACCCCACTTTCAAGGAACTATGAACCTGCACTCCAAGGTCTCTTTGTTCAGCAACACTCCTCAGGACCTTACCATTAAGTGTATAAGTCCTGTTACGATTCGCTTTCCCAAAATGCAGCACCTCGCATTTATCTGAATTAAACTCCATCTGGCATTTCTCAGCCCATTGGCCCATCTGATCAAGATTCCGTTGTAATCTGAGGTAACCCTCTTCGCTGTCCACTGCACCTCCGATTTTGGTGTCATCTGCAAACTTACTAACTACACCTCCTGTGTTCACATCAAATCATTTATATAAATGACGAAAAGCAGTGGACCAGCACTGATCCCTGTGGCACACTGATTGTCATTGGCCTCCAGTCTGAAAAGCAACCCTCCACCACCACCTTCTGTCTCCTACCTTCAAGCCAGTTCTGTTAACTTGTGAAAAGGACATAAGGAGGTTATGAAGAGATATGAAGAAGTAAGTGGGCAATAATGTGGCAAACAGAGTTTATTGTGGAAAATGTGAAATTGTCCATTCTAGCAGGAAGAATAAAAGAGAAGCATATTCTCTATATGGTGAGAGATTGAAGAGCCCTGAGATCCAGTGTGATCTGGGTATGCTAGTGCATAATTCACATAAGTTAGCATTCAGTACAATAAGTAATTAGGAAAGCTAATAGAATGTACTCATTTATTGTGAACAAACTGAATATACAACTGTGGATGTTATGCTTCATTTATACGGGCCATTGGTGAGACTGCATCTTGAGTATCACAGTACATGTTGTAAATCTATTACAAGCGTTTCAGAGAAGGTTCATTATACCAGCACCTGGAATGGGCCTGAAATGTTGGACAGGCTGAGATTGTGTCAACTGGAGCTTAGAGGTGAATTGACTGAAACATGTAACTTTCATGGGTCCTTAGAGTGGATAGAGAAAGGATATAATCTCTTATGAGAGCATTTTGAACAAAGGAGTGCTTTTCAAAGAAGAAGGCATCACCCCAAGACAAGGCTGAGGAAAATCTTTATTTCACAGAATCTTTGGAATGCTACTCTTTAAAAAGCAAAGAATCTTTGAATATTTTAAAAGCAGAAGTGGATGGATTATTGTTGCAGGTGAAAGGTAAAAATAGGTAGGAATGTGACTTAATCAGATCATCAGATCTAATGGAATGTGTGGAGGGGGGGTGCTGAGTGGCTATGTCAGCTCCTATTTCATATCCTCATAAATACTTGAAAGTGACATATTTGATCTAAATAAGGATTGGACAGTTGAGAAAGACAGTTAGGAAATCTGTTTCTTACTTTAGATATTGTTTTTCTTTCTGTTAGAAATAAGAAATGCAAATATCCATCTCAAGCTTCAAATTGGACTTGCAATTTGGTGAAATCTGTAATTATGCCTTTCTATCTTGCCGTATTCCTTGAATTTCTATCATTCATCTCACATGAATAGGAAGGGTTGAGAGGGAAGTATTTGAATTTGTTTCATGACTCAGATTTGTTATAACTTCAACAAATTAAAACTGGAAATGATGTTGTTATAAACTAATAACCATTTGTGGTGCAAATAACCAATTTACAAGGTTAGTGTCTGCAAGTGCTCATCAGAATGTTTCTCAGGTTCTAGCTACATGTGATCTCACAGTACTAATGTTGGATAATTGCAGAGTAGGTAAAAATCCCTGATACAATAGGATTGAGGTCACACCAGTATCAAAATCTGTAGTGACTGGAACCAGGGCCAGGTGGATCTCATTGACTGTGAGATCCTTGATTGGTGTTGTAAACCTGGGCCAATCAGGGAGCCCTGGCTGACAGATATAAACAGGAGATTGTAGAAATGTATTGTATACACTTTTTAAAATGTAATTGGACTGTCTTGTATGTGCAAAATGTCAGATTGAAACTGGGATTTGAGGTTTGTCCTCAGTTCCCTGAAAATTGGTTGAACGATAGGGTTTGGGGCCTGGCTTTGCTGCTCCTCTCCCTTGTAAAATTGTTGTTCCGCTGTACACAGCTGTTAATATTAATTGTTTTACAAACTGAATTGTTTAATAAATTTTTTAAAAAATTAACAGGAGATATAGAGAGTCTCCTCAGTTGAGGGACTGGCTTTGAGCTGGCTGGTCAGAGTCCATGTACCTAAAAGGTTCATGTGGTGTCAGGATACTGGCCTCTGTGCAATTTTTTCAAAATCCCTGATCAGATCCTAGAGTCATGGAGTCATACAACATGGAAGCAGACTCTTCGGTCCAACTTGCCTCCACAGAACAGACATCCCAATCTGTCTTGGTCTCATTTGGCCCATATCCCTCTCAACCCTTCCTATTCATGTGAGATGAATGATAGAAGTTCAAGGAATGCAGTAAAATGGAATGGCATAATTACAGATTTCACCAAATTGTAAATCCAATTCATTCCAAGTGTGACATTTTCTCCAGCTTTATTTCCATGGTTTTAGCAATTCCTTGCAAATATACTTGCAAATACTTCCCTTGTAAATTGGTTATTTGCACCACTAATGTTTATTAGTTTATAAGAGCATTGTTTGCTTTTTGATAAGCTAATTGCTGTATGAGGAAATTCAACAATTTTGATTATCTTTGGTGATTTTCAATTTGTTCACTTCCATTGATAATTAAGGTGAGTGACTGAAAAAGAAGCCAATGAATATGCATTGATTGTGAGTGGCTACTATTGGTTACATTTTATTGCATTGAATATTTAAACCAAACAGCAGGCACCGTGACTATGAATGTTCATGTATATTACAGACACTTACCATCCTAACAGCATTGCTTGAGATGGTTGCAAATCCAATGCAAACCCTTTAATTCTGTACATTAGTGCTATTTGTAGAGTAATGACTGAAATCAGAATAAAACCTGCAGCTCCATGACCACTTTTATTGTACTTCAAACATTACTCAAACCTTAAATTGACCTTTATAGCCATTAGTACTTAATAATAGCAAGTTAAGAAAAATTGTAACCAGCGCATTTTCTTTTCAGTCACTCACCTTAATTATCAATGTAATTGGGTGCTAATGGCTCTCATGGTAACCATTACTGTCAGTTATTAGAACCAAATGGAAAATGCAAACTACCTGAAACTCAGCTTCCAGATAACATACTATCGTGGCCACATACTTTGCTGTTACTAACTCAGCCTAAATGCTCACAGAAAAGGAAAGTTACTTTAATCTCCAATATTGATTTTTAGAAAGTCATCATAAATCTGGTCTACTTCTACTCTAAACTTGCCCAAACATTTTTACCATGCTGTTTTGTTTTGACCCTTTGGAACTAGAGTAGTAAACTCCATTTAATAGACTATTTTGCATTGTAATTTAACATCATTCATAATGTACAATAAATCATTCCTTTAATATTGTATACATTGGGCTGAATTTTCATAATGGAGCAGAGGTGGGTATATCAGCAAATGAACAGCTTTCTGTTCTGGTCCTGACTCCCATGATTTTGTTGCAGACATTGTCATTATTTGTAATCAACCTGTTCAGAGATGGCATGAGACACCTCCAGAGCAAGTAGACTTGAACCTAGGTTTCCTGGTCCAAATGCAAGCATTGTATCGTGGGTAGCTGCAACAGGGTACCGACATGCCACTGGACAGTTCATTGAAACACAGGTTGGATTCTGAAGAGTGATTGCCCTGGGAAGGAAAGACAGAGGCCACTTGAAGTAATCAAAGTAGATATAGTGGTTCATTCCCCCATAGGTATAATGATGACTGCTCAAAGACATAGGATATAGGTTTTATGCATTGCTTGTCAGGCCATTAGTAATTGCCAATACCTAATGGCCCTGGCAAAGATGATGGTGAGAAGTTCATTTGAGCAGCTGCAGTCCATGTGGGCATGGATGCACTCATAATGTTGTTACATAGGGAGTTCCAGGATTTTGATCCAATGATAGTGAAGGAACAGGGATATAATTCCAGATTAAGATGGCATGCAGCTTGAAGGAGAGCCTAAAGGCTCAGATATTCTGACCTATCTGCTGCCCTTGTAAGCTGAGAAAGTGAGTTAGTCCAGTGCATCTTGCAAATGTACATACTGCTGCCACTTTGCATCAGTGGTGGAGGGAGTGAATGTTGAAGATGTCAGATGGGGTACCTATCAAGCATCTGCTTTGATCTGGATGGTGTTAAGCTTCTCTAATGTTGTCAGAGCTGCTCATATCAGACAAGCGAAGAGTATTCTGTCACATGTATGGCTTATTTCATCTAAATGGTAGACAGACTTTGAGGAGTCAAAATGTGGTTTCTTTGAAGATGAAACAAGCAAGGTGTATAAAGCAGAAAGTATTAGTGTCTTTATATTTCAAAAAGGCATTTTATAAACTACCCAGTAAAAGATTTCTGCAAACATAAAATGCTCATGGTGTTGATGGCTATGCATTAACATATTTTTTAAAAAACAGGCAAACAGGAAACAAACTGTCACATAAATAGGTGATTTTCAGGTTGGCAAATTGTAACTGTTGGGATACCACAGGAATCAGTGCTGGGGCTGAACTAGTAATCTGTAT
Organism: Chiloscyllium plagiosum; assembly: GCF_004010195.1. Taxonomy (NCBI): domain Eukaryota; kingdom Metazoa; phylum Chordata; class Chondrichthyes; order Orectolobiformes; family Hemiscylliidae; genus Chiloscyllium; species Chiloscyllium plagiosum. The sequence goes on along the minus strand of NC_057729.1, from coordinate 37,655,345 downwards.
TAGTGTTTTGGATGAAGGAATAGAGTGCATCATGTTTGTATTGATGTCAGGTTTGGCTAGAAATGTGAAATTGAGTTGAGAAGGTGACACAAGTTTACGAAGGGATAAGTTAGATTAGTGAGTGGGCAAAAATTGGCAGATAAATAAAACTGGAAAACATAAGATTACCGACTCTAGTCAGAAGAATAGGAAAGCAGAATATTATTTAAATAGAGGGAAACTTACTGAAAACTGCAATACAGAAGGATCTGAGTAACTTCCAATGGCGTACTCTCATGCAATGCCACGCTCTCTCCAGTGCAGCATCCTCCACAACAGCCTGTGGTGTGAGCTTGTCCTATGGTGCAAGGAACTACCTGGTCCATATTTGATTACTATTCCTGAACTCTATCTGCATTCAAGCTGCACAGTTGAAGGTACCTATAGAACTGCAGGTTTCTTATCTGGGTGCAACATTTGTACCTAACTTCCCAGACTTCAAAGGGATTTGATGCACATCCTGTCTTTCTGCCCATTTTAAAAATTTACAAAGTTTATTTTCAGTTGGCTGCTGGTTCTGTAAAACCCAAGTTTCTCAATCATTGCACATTACATTAAAGCCTACTTTCACTTTTTGGTTAGCATTATGATTTAGAAAGTCTGGAGCATCTTCTCAAGTTATCAAATTCTGAATATCTGAGACATTAGATGTTGTGTGTGGTACTAAATAAACTACCTTGCAGATATGCAACATTCTGTGAAACTGCTCCAATAGTAACCACATACAACAAAATAAAACCTTCATTACAATACTGATGCTAATTTCATCCAACAGTAACAATGATAAAGAAGTAAGTGTCAACAGAGACCATAGGGCATTTATTAAATCCCCAGTCATTTATTATTAACAGCTTATAAAAAAAAAACAAAAATATTTTTGATAGCCTTAGCACATCCTTAGGATGCCCAAAATACTTCACATATTTGGCACTTCAGATTATTGACACAGATTCCCTAGCTCTATTTTATTTCAGGAAGTTTGGAGGTGAAGGAGTGACCTGGAGCCTAACTTTACAAATGTTATTAGGCTTTAGCTTTAAAATATACAGATTACAAAAAAAACAAATCTAATCACCAGAGTTTCTGTCCATGGGTACATGTGCAGCAGACCACCTACAGCCACTGTGTGGTTAAACAGGGAGTTCTTGAACTTTGAATTGTGCCAAGTCAGGATGATGTGCAGTTTGGAGAGTAAGATGGTGGTGCTCCTCTTCATTTATTACCCTTATGCTTCTAAGGTGTACAAGTCATAAGTTTGAAAAGTGATGTCAAAGGACGCTTGGTAAATTGCTTCAGTGCCGGGCAGCATGGTAGCTCAGTGGTTAGCACTGCTACTTCACAGCATCAGTGTCCTGGGTTCAATTCCCACCTTGGGTGACTGTCTGGGTGGAGTTTGCACATTCTCCCTGTGCCTACGTGGGTTTCCTCCAGGTGCTCTGGCTTTCTCCCACAATCTAAAGATGTGCAGGCCAGGTGAATTGACCATGCTAAATTGCCCATCGCGTTAGGTGCATTAGTCGGGGTAAATATAGGGAATGGGAATGGATCTGGATGGGTTACTCTTTGGAGGGTCACTGTGGACTTGTTGGGCTGAAGGGCCTGTTTATATACTGTAGTGAATCTAATCAAAGTTGCATTTGATGCAATTCTAAGTCATGGTATTGGAGAGAATGAATATTTTAAGATGGTGGATTGGGTTCCAACCATGCTTCTTAAGTGTTATCCAGGGAAGTGGAGAGCATCCAATTCAATTTGATTTTTCGTTATCACTTGTATCTAAGTACAGTAAAAAGATTTGTTTTGTGAGCAATACAAGCAGATCATAACAAACAAGGACATACAGATGATAGGGTGTTGAGACAGAGTTAGGCATGCAAGGTTAATACTGCACAGGAGGTGCACAAAAGAAAGGACAACATTCAATTTGAAATCAGAGAGGTCTATTCAGCAGTCTAATAATAGCAGGGACAAAGCTGTTCTCAAATCTGTTGGTGCGTGTGTTCAAGCTTCTGTATCCTCTGCCTGATGGAAGAGGTTGGAAGAGAGTATTGCCAGGATTTTAGGGGTTTTGATGATATTGGCAGCCTTTCCATGGCGATGCCGAGTGTTAATGGAATCCATAGATGGGAGGTTGGTTTCCATGATGGTCTGTGTTGTGCACACAACCTTCTGCAGTTTTTCATGGTCCTGGACAAAGCAGTTGCCGTACCAAACCATGATGCATCCAAATAGAATGCTTTTTATAGTGCATTTATAAAACTTGGTGAGGGTCCTTACCTATGGACATGCCGAATTTCCTAATCTTCCTGAGGACAAAGAGGCATTCTTGTGCCTTCTTGACCATCAAATCTACATGGGGGATGCAGGACAGCTTGTTGGTTATCATGTCTGTTAGGAACTTGACGCTCTCAATCCTTTCCACCTCAACACCATCAATGTAGAATGGGGTGTGTTCTCCTTCTTTCTTCCTGAAGTAAATGACCAGCTCTTGTGTTTTGCCAACATTGAGATGGAGATTATTATCATTGCACCATGACTCTAAGCGGTCTACCTCCTTCCTGTATTCTGACTCATCATTGTTTGATATCCGGCCTATAATGGTGGTGTCGTCAGCAAACCTATAGATGGCACTCATACAGAATTTGGCTCATTGGTTGTGGGTGTACAGAAGTACAATGGGGGGGGTTTGAGTGTGGATCCTTGTGGGCACAAGTGTTGAGTGTTATCATGGAGGAGGTGCAGTTGTCTATTTTCACTGATTGCGGTCTGTGGATCAGGAAGCTGAGGATCCAGTTACTGAGGGCGGAGCCAAGACCTAGATCTCAGAGTTTTGAGGTTAGTCTGGGAGGGATTATAGTGTTGAAGGTAGAGGTGTAGTCAATAAGTAGAAGCCTGATGACAGTATCCTTATTATCCATACTCTCCAGGGAGAGTGTAGGGCGAGGGAAATGGCATCCGCTGTGGACCTGTTTTGCCAATGGGCAAGTTGCAGAGGAGTGAGGCAGGCTGGGATACTAGAGTTGATGTGAGCCATGACTACCCCCTGAAAGCACTTCATGATTATGGAAGTCAGAGCCAATGGGCGATAGTCATTGACGCACATTTCATGTGTTTTCTTTAGTACTGTGATGATGGTGCTCTTCTTGAAGCAGGTGGATGCTTCACATTGTAGAAGTTCGGCACAACATCGTGGGCCGAAGGGCCTGTTCTGTGCTGTATTGTTCTATGTTCTATGTTCTTTAAGGAGAGGTTAAAGATGTCAGTGAATACTTCCACTAGTTGGTCTCCACAGGATTGAAGTGCAATCCCATCAAATTGCTATCCAATTGTAAACAGTAGGACAGGGTTTAGGAAGACAGGAAGAATGTTACTTGCCACAGATTTCCCAGCCTTTGTAGCCAAAGTATTGATATAGTTGTTCCAGTTAAGTTTCTGGTCAACTGCAAACTCCAGAATGTTGATGATTGGAGATTCATCACATGATGCTTTTGGATGCCAAGAAGAGATGGTGAGAATTCATTTTGTTAGAAATGGCCATTGTCTGACAGGCATGTGGCTTGAATGTTACTTTTCATTTGTCAGGAAAAACCATAAAAGCATGGACTGCTTCAATATCTGAGGAGCCATGAATGTGACTGATTGTAGTGACAGCATCAGTGAATATCCCCACATCTGTTCTTGTGATGGAAGCTGAATCATTAATGTAGCAGCCGATGATGGTGGGGCCTTGGAAATTACCCTCAGGAAGACCTATAATTATGTTGAGGTTATTAGCCTTCAGCAATCACATTTGTCTTTTATGCTGAGTACCAAACTGAGTATTACTGAGCAGGTAATCAATGTAAAAATGCCAATTGACTGTATTACTGACAATTGCTGTAATTTTGCTGATGACTGAGTAGATTGACAGGTGTTAATTGGCCATATATATGTCTTGCTTTTTGTGGACAATACACACCTGGACAACATTCCACATTGCTGAGTGGATGCTAATGTTAATGCTGTACTGGAACAGCTTGCTATTAGTTCTGGAGCACAGGTTTTTCAGTACTACAGCCAAGATGTTGTTAGAGCTCTTAGCTGTTAATGAATCCAGTGCCTTCAGCTGTTTCTTTACATTATCTGGACTGAATCAAATTAGATGAATCCTGGCAATTGTGATGTAAGGGAGCCTGAGGTGGATCATCAGTTTAACAAATCTGGTTGAAGATAGTTGCAAACCTTCCTGCCTTGTCTTTTGCATTGACATATTGTGCTTCCCTGTTATTGAGGGTGGGGTTTCTTCCTTGAGTTATTTGAAGGATTTCTGGCATATATTTACTCCTTGACAGAGTCCTTAATCAAGAATAGGTTGTAAATCCAGAAGCACAAAGGTCACTATTTCTGGGGCTTTCTCAATGTTGTGCAAAAGCGGCAGAAAGGAAGTGTTTCAGCGCCAATTTAGAAAGGCAGAATGAAGGATTGTGTTCTAGAACTTTGCACATCTTTTCAAACAGGTGGCTGCTTAGTGTCTCCAGACAAAGAAGTATTTTATGTCCACTAGGCCTCCTTCACTACATGTCTATCATTACTTGACACTCCTGTCAGTTGCAGTCAGAAATTCCAGCATCTCTCTCTCTCCCTCTCTCTCTCTCTCTCTCTCAGTAGGGTATAGTAGCTAAAATGCAAGGTTGGACAGCAGCCTTTCATTTTCTAAAGGCACATGGACAAAGAACATTAATGCTAAAATATTTAGAGGTGAAAGTAAGTCTTCAGCCCTGTGGCTTACTTTGTATTGAGGAGCCTTCTGTGAATTTCCAATGGGTTCTCATGATAATTTGCAATTTGTTAACCCACTCTCCCTCAATTGCAATGTCATGTTTCTCAGAAATATGAACAATAAAATCAATGTACAATTGAAAATTTATTATTAACCATGATGACCTAAAGTTCTACTTCTGTTTGTTATGAATGTAGTGTTCAATTGCAGGAGCTGTAAACAGTCACACCGAAGTGGTGTGTAATGAATATTATGTGTATCAAAGTATTCAAACAGGAACACAGCCTGCATAAAATACTTCAGATTAATTTGGTCAGGCTGTCCTTAACAGCTGGTTGCAAATAACTTCACATCACATGTAAGCTATCCACCATTTGTGCTCTGCCATTAAAATGTAAAAGTTCTAAATCCAGATAATTGAACAACCTTGTCAATTGAAAGGATAGGTAATGTACACAGAATAGTATTTAAAGTTATCCCCACGGCAAGGTTAGTGGTAGGTGAGGTGGGTATTTAATTGGGTGGAAGAGGATTGGCAAGTCTTGGGTGAGAAGGCTCATTCATGGCTCTCTAGCCCTGCCACATAATAATGGCCTAACATGAGTAATTAATATTCAATTCATAGCCTCATCCTGCCAATATCTGGTATTTATCCCATAGTACGTGGGCAATTCATCACATGAGATTTACAAACAACTCTTTAGGTTGGTAGTAGGCTTCAATGGGTCTTTGTGAGTCCAAATGTGACGAGTGCCTGATTTAAAGACCTGAGCTTCGGAAGGGGAGGCCTGCAGGAAGCGATCCTGCTCACCCTTGCTGTCAAATAATTAATAAAGTAAATGGAATGCTGGTCTTTGTGTCTTGATGACTCTTGTATAAGGATACAGCAGTTATACTACAGTTATTCAAAATTCTGGTTTTACTCAACTTGGAGTAGTACTGAGAGCAGATCTGAGTAGCATACCTTACGAAGGATGTATTGGCCTTGCAGGGAATACAATGTAGGTTTACAAAAAATGATACCTGTACATCAGAGTTAGGCTATGAGGAGTGATTTCACAAAGTAAGTCTGCTTTGTCTAGCATTTAGAAGTTTAAGGGGTGATTTGATTGAAATCTTCCAAGATATTAACAGGTAAAGATGGGTAGATGAAGATAAACTATTTCCATAGGTTGGGAATGCTAGAATTTAGGGGGCATAATCTGAGAATTAGAACCAGACCATTCAGAAGCGATGTTAAGAAGCACTTCTACACACAAAGGGTGGTCGAGATTTGGAACTGCCTTCCACAAATAGCAGTGGATGGTAGTCAAATTGACAAATATTAACTCTGAGACAGATAAATTGTGTTAAGCAAAGGTATGATGGGATATGGGCCAAAGGCAGGCAGAGGTGCTAGGCCACAGATAAGCCAAGATCTTACTGAATGGTGGAACAGGCTCAAGGTGCTGAGTGGCCTACTCCTGTTCCTAGCTTCATAGAAATCACTCCCCCCATGGTCCCCATTCCTCACACACAATCATCACCTGCGATCCCAGTTACATGATCATTCATGGGTTTCATGGGTTTCATGGGTTACATGGGTCCCTCAGCAATCTTGGTCGTTTGGTGGGCATTATCACTGCATCTCCAATGGTGCTGCCAAGCAATGAAGATCTTTTGGAAAGCAGTTCTTTCCCCCTTGAGTACTAGATCCTGGGGAAGGTCTGCTGCTGCCCAGTTTGGCAATTAGTGGCATCGGCCTTCCTGAAAAGAGGGGACACTAGGATCTTGCTGCCTCTCCAGTCAGCAATAGAGATCTTACTTGCCTACATTACATTCTGTCCATGTATCCAGAAGGAGGTGGAGAGTGGAAAGGAGAACAATATTTGGTTATTTGTTTAGGGTGAACAATAACTCGAATTTGAGGAATTGTACACTACTAAGCTTTTGGCTGTTTCTGTGATGAGATGAAGATTTCGGATTTTTTCGATAAGTGAGAAGGCAAGGTGTTGGTCACCGATCAGTGTATTTTACAACATCTGGGGAGAAATATATGGCCATGTGTGAGGTCTTAAAATTGCACAAACATCCATCATTAGAAGATTTTCGCAACAGCGAACATTGATTTACAAGCATGGAAAAATAAAATCTAGCAGTTTAATGACAACATCAGTTTAATCACTTGTCAATCGTTTTCGACAGGATAACGTTAGGTCTGCTGATTGAATTCCTGATGCCAATTGATTATTGAGGGGCAGCTCAACTCTGTTACGCATTAATTAATGCCTTTTGGTTCCGAAACGAAGCAACATTCAACAAGTCTAATACTTTGGAATATAAAGCAAATCATTATTAATCACACTTGCTTTTCTTGGAAAAGCTAGAATTAAATTTAGAATGACAAGGCTGTACAATCAGAGAAAACACGTTGCTTTACCTTCATGGCAGAGCACCAAAGACAAATGATTCACCAGCGATGAAAGGGATATTGCAGCCATCTGGTAAAAGGAGACCAGCCAAATTAATCTGATGAATTTATGAAGCTGATAATGCTCCTTATGTGCTGTTGTGCCAGATTTCACAAGGTCAACTCATTTGTTCAAATTTGTGGCAGTTGAGGTGTGTCTGTCATGATATATCATGAATATAAAGGGTAAAATGCCAGATACTGGCTGTCACTGACAGATTATTGTATCAGGTAATTGCTCAGTGTGGGTGGAAGGGACACCAGGCATGGGGGAAGGCATGCAGTAGGACAGGCTGTCAGAAGTGCTTAAACCTCTTTCTGAATCTTTTAAAAGTAACTTATTGCACTGCAGTATCATTTATGAGGCAATCTCATAAAATCAAGTCTAATGAGTCTAATGACAGCTTGTGCACAGATTCCCAGCCCTCTTTGTGCTTACTGCCCATGGACCTCAGCCTTTCACACCTTATAACCACAGAAATGGAGACTTATTTGTCTTTCAAAACACCAGGCTGTTGCCAATGTCTTGTTCACTCATTTGTCACAAAATGATTGCTGAGACTGCAGCATAGCTATGAATTCTTCAGATACATTGCAATGCAGAATAGTGCTCTCACTGTATACCAGCAGCACTAACGGGGAGACGAGTAAGAGGACTCGGAAAGCTAGTGAACGCCATTGACTGCAACAGGATGCTTACAAAGATGATACAGGAAAGTAATAGTGGGAAGAGAAACAGGGAAGGGGAAATGTTGGCCCATTGGCCGATTCTTGTTTTAAACAGATCCTCTTTTCAACTCATGGACATTACCAAATACAATGACAGCGTTGTGCACTTTAAAACAAAAGGTCACATAATGTGAATAACTGCCACTGTCCTATTGTGATTTGCATGCATTCTGCAAACTTCAACACCTTTTTGTACTCTATAATCCAGTAGACTGTACTGACTCCATCAGGCACATCAACTGCTTCAAGCATCTATATTTCCATCACTCACACAGTAACCAGATTTCAAAAATACTTCATTGACTGAAAACCATTTTGGAAGTTCTAGTGATTGTTAAAAGCATTATGTAAACACAAGTTGTACTTTCCTACTTTCGTCTCTTAGATCTTTCCATTCATATGAGAATATCTGTCATCACAGAATCAACCCCAATAACATTAATAGGAAGCAGTATGATTCTATGTAAATGAAATGGGTTTTCAAAATGACACTATTGATTCAATTGATCAAAAGCATGTTAAGAACCTTAGTATAGAAGGAAAATATACTCTTGGCTTCCATGACCTTAAAAAAGTTCAAATTACAAACTAGTTGTTCTGCAGTACAACATCAATAAAGTGCAAGAACAGAGCAGAACAATGTTTCACTGTTATCCTGAAGGACACTCAGTAATAATACAGGTACAGCATAAACTACCATGCATGCCAGATACACCTGTCAACTATTGTAATCTGCCACGTTTTCGTGACACACTAAAAGAATTCTATGAAGGCAAATTGATATTGAAGGCAGTACGCAACTGTATCATGTTCCCTGCTAAAGACACACTTTCACAACAACTGAAGACCGGCTTGCCACAGGAGATTACACATTATGCCAAGAAAACAATTAACCAATGTCATATGATTTACAAAATTGCTTAAGGATGACTTTGGTTTCTTTACAACCATATATCTCTTCAGTGCAGCTGTTTCCAGGATCACAGAGCTTAAGATTTCAAAGCAAAGATATCAGAATGTTAATGGAAGCATTCATATGAAGTTTCAAATAAAGCAACTGGATCTACAAATAAAATCCATTTACTGAAAAGGAAAGATATGGAGGATGCAGCACATAACATTGCAGAGAATTATTTTGCTAGAACTTTAATATATCCCTTTGAAAGCACATCTGAACCTCTTGGTTGGCAGTTAATGTATTGGAGGCATATATTCACCTTATTCAGTGTGTCTCTTTGACATAAACCACGTCCCTTAGCCATATGCTCATTCCATCATTCACTTTGCAACTCTGTCATTCACACTGCCCCCTCCATTCATTCCGTACCTCCACCATTCACCCCACCCTTCTGTTGTTTAGGCCACCTCTCTGTCATAAATCCTGACCCTTTGTTAAACACCAGCCATTTACTATAAACCTTACACCTGCCCCACTCTACTCTATTTTTAAGGTTTACTCGCCGTGATGTCCAGGAGAAAGTGAAAGCCAGCCAATTAGATACTCACCCCAGCAAGGTTAATTTACCATGGCAAAACTTAGTCCCAGTGTTGTGAACTTGGATTGATTAGACTTCAGAACTATTGTTATTGAAACAATAACAAAGCAATTTTTACAAAACATGCACCATGAATGTTTTCACCTTAAGATAGCAAATTATTAATCCTTTACAAAAACCTGTTACTGTGAGGCTGATTCAGAAGAACAACAAGCTTAGCTTCTGTAATGTCTGGGATCTGAAGAATATTGGTAAAGTTCAACTGTTAAGGTAGAGTTGTGTTTATCTGGCCTTTAGACTCTTGCTCATGCTTTCCCTGTGGGGTTGCAATCTAAATAAGCCCATGCTGAGACCAATTAGACGCTAATTGTGGAGAGACATTTCGAGATATTAGTAGCAGCTTAAACGTTGGGCTTCTGACCTAGAAGAAACAATGTGATCACGATCAGGAAAAGAAACCCAGCACGAAACTCCTAAATTGTCTTTATTTTAGATATTTATGGCACTTTGAAGAGTGGTGTCATAGTTGTGCACTCGATGGAATGCTTTTAGAAAATATAAACGCTGTGTTGAAAATGCATATTGTGAATGTAATTTACGATTCCGTGCTACCCTATAGTTTTCAGCATGAGAAATGAGTAATGCCATACATTTTCTTTAAAATAAAGCTCAACATTTAAAGCCCAACTAATGTGTTTTTTGACATGGTGTCAAAAACGTTGGTCAGTGCAGCCACCCAAAATAGACTGGAACTTTATTAATATATTCAGTTGGGGATTCAGGACTCAATGCAGTTTTAGTCTTCCACTTGGTGATGTCTGGAAGAACATAATTGAACATTATTTTCTAGCTGGCTTGTGGTGGTCATGTGACTTTTACCTCTGCTATGATCATTTTGAATTTATTTGTGGCAGCCATTGAACACACTACTTGACACATGGTATTAGAAATGTGAAGCTGAGGATTGAGTGAATTTACAGGGTTGCAAAGCAGTCAGTTACTGTAAATAAAAGCCAGAAATAATTAAAACTGCACTCTTAAGGCTTAAAGCAGTTGTCTAATAGTTACAGAAATTGAAAGAGAAGCCTGAATAAATAAGAGTAACAACTTTGTTATCAGTGCTGGAAAAGGATGCTACAGACAATATTACTCTCTGAACCTTCCTGAGGAACAAAGAACACCAACAGGAGAAAATTTGAAGGCTTTGAAGGTATACTTTGAAATCCACATTTGATTTTATTTATGAAGAGGATGTGTTCAATATCAGAGCTCAGAGGGAGATTATTAATCAATCTGTGATGGCACTGACACAGTTAGCTGAATCCTGAGAGTCTGGATATCTGAAAGATGATCTCACTAGAGACAGGATTGGCTTACATGTAAGCATTGCTACATTAGAGCATGTTTTCTGAGATCTTGCAGCCACAAAAACACGCATAAACTGTCTTCCTCCCCTTCCTGCAACTCAGACAATTCTGGATCAAATTAGATACATTTCCTTGTATTTTATGGGTGCTTACCTTCCATTTAGGCCTCACATATGGGTCCTAATCAAAAGCCTTGCTGAAGTACAAGTACGCTTCATCAAATGCTTCATCTACACACTTGATCACCTCTTTGAAAAATTCAATCAAGTTGGTCAGACATGACCATCCCTTAACAAAACCGTGCTGACTGTCCTTGATTAATTCCTGCTCCTCCAAGTGCCGATTAGTTCTGTCCCTCTGTTCTGTTTCCAATAGTTTTCCCACCATTGAGGTCAGAGTGAGGGCCTGCAGTTTCCTGTTTATACATTTCTCCTTTCTTGAACAGCAGCACCACTTTGGCTGTCCTCCAGTCCTCTGGCACCTCCCCTCTGGCCAGGGAGGAATTAAAAATTACTGCCAGTGCCCCTGCTATTTTCTTCCCTGCCTTGCTCAACAGCCTATAATACAATTCATCCAGCCCTGAAAATGTAACTACTTTTCAGCCTGCCAGACCAGACCTCTCCACCTATTCTAATTTTAAAAATTAGAAGACAGTCCTTCTTCCCTGATTTCTAGACCTACATTTTGCCTTTCACAAGTGAACATCGACACAGAGTATTCAGTTAGAATCCTACCAAATCCTCTGGCTCCATGCACAATCTTTGTGTGATTTTTATCCACTTGTCAGATTTTTGAGCTGTTCAAGTCTGTTTGAGATTTCTCTCACATTCCAGTAAAATAGTGATTATAGAATAAGATTTTACTTCTGAAGAAATAAAATAGTTTTCCTGCCCAAACTAACACTGCTCTCAAAAGCATATCTCATACCTTGTCTGGGACTTAGAACATAGAAGAGTTCTATCGTGTCAGCTTAAGTCCAAATCTTTGCATTTTTGAAGAAATTTTATGATTTCTTTTGATCCCCATAACATGGCCAAAGACTTGTGGTCAATGACAATCTGGAACTTCTGTCTCGTGAGGTAGACATGGAACCTTTCACATCCCCACCTCACTGCAAACAATTAATTCTCTCTGGTTGAATACTTCTGTTCATAGATTCACTACATATGGAAACAGGCCATTCGGCCCAACAATTCCAAACTGACTCTTCGAAGAGTATCCCACTCAGACGCACATCCCCTACCCTATCCCTGTAACCCTGCATTTCCCATTGCTAATCCACCTATCCTTACATTGTGGGAGGAAACTGAAGCACCCAGAGGAAAGAATGTGCAAACTCCACATAGGCAGTTGACCGAGGCTGGAATAGAACCCTGCACTGTGAGGCAGCAGTGCTAACCACTGAGCCAACTTTAATTCAGACAGAATCAAAACTATCCAAGGAAAATAAACCAGTCTGTGTGTTCCATCACTTTGCACATTGAATAAACAACTACTAGTCCTTCAGAATTTTTCCTTTTCTGAAATACCACAGTATCCATGGGTCCCAGCCCCCATTGGTTTTGCTGATTTTTATATTATGTTCTCCTTTTATTGTGAATATTCACTTTAAGCTCATCCTTCAAGAAGTGTATATTTCAGTATCACTTTTAGGAAAAAAAAACATAGACACTGTTGTTATTCAATATCTCTATCATGGTTTTGTTGGTAACTGAATGTTTAGTTTACATATACTTTTGTGGCTTTATCCTAGTTTGATTTTCCTTTTTGCTATTTATACTACTTCTTTGGATTCCCTTTGACAATTTCACTTTTGGGTCCTTGTTCATTCATGGTGAGCAATTGTTAGTTTGTTTCTTTCAGCTTTTAGAGCAATACATTTCTTTTGATGTCTATTATTATCTTTTAAAGATTTCCATTTCTTTCTATTTCAAGATTTTCTCCAAGTTTACCCTCCTTATTACAAGGAACGATTGATTGCTTTGTTGGATAAATAGTTTCTAAGGAGTATCTTAATGGATGAGAGAGAGAAGTGAATGAATTTTGGAAGTTTGGAGTTTCTTGAGAAGGAATTACAGAATGTAAGGACCAGGATGCTGCAGGCATCAGCACCAAGAGTGGGGTGAAAGGAAAGAAGGAGTTGCAAGAATACAGGTTTGACTGGAGAAGGTATGAAGAGAGAGGTTATTGAAATCATTTAAATATTAGAATCATTCATTTTAAATGTGAGATATTAAGGGATTAGCAATCAATGTAGTTCCTTGAGAAAAATGGAATCTGGGTGTGAGTTCAGAAGGTGACAGGAAATTTTTGGAAGAGCTGAAATTTAATGGAGAGTGAAGGATGGAACACCAGGGACATAGGAATACTTGGGTCATGAAGTGGTAAAGCTGTGGATGAGTGCCCACTGACATAATTGTTCAGAGGTAAATGTGAGCAATTTTTATGATAAAGAGAATAGGGGCAGAAGCTCAGCTTCTCAGCAAGAAGGATAATGAGGAAACACATGCTTTCGTAGATTTTCCCTCAGCTTCTTTTTGGCCTTCCTGGCAAACAATGAATTTTCCAGTTATTCCAGAGTGAGAGTGTGCCAAATATTCCTAATTATATAGGCCAAGATCCTTTTCTAGTGATAGTTAAAAATATACTTTGATAACATTCTCCTAGGAGTAGCGCAGCAAGGTCACTTTCTATTTTGCACAATATGTATTCTTGCACACTGTCCAACTAAAGTGCTCATTAAGTGTATACTGAGGCATTTACATGCTGTGCACGCATAGCTGATGTTAGTCAAACTCATTTTATTTAGGACCAAAAACAGCTCTCACAAAACAAGCTTTTTGTACCATAAGCTGAGTTGGATTGAAAACCAAATCTCATGAAAGAACTGTGTTTTAACTCATTATTCACTTGACAAGCTGCAACAAGAGAGTGCAATATGAAATCTGTTCCCTTCAGGTTTTCGACTGTTTGCATTCAAAGAAATAACTATAATAAATTGTACAGGGTAAAGTATAGTCTTCCTATAAAAGAGAGACTCAGTTTTATTAAAAAAAGTTTTCATGATCTTGAGATGTCCCAGCATACCTTCTATTCATGAGGTGCTTTCTTTCAAATGTAGTTATTGTTTTAACATAGGAGACATGGCAGACAATTTGGACACAGCAAAGTCCCACTAACAGCAATGTGTCCAAAATGAGGGCAAAATGTTGTCAAACATCATACAGAAAGCCCACTGCACTTCTTCAAAATAGTAGCAGGGATTTTTATGACCACCTGAAAGGGCAAACACTTATACATGAAATTGCCCCATAACATCAAAGACAATACCTCCAGCAGTGCAGCATTCTCTTAGTATCAATATCATATAAAGAACTGTACTTGTGTTTTATTTATTGTTTTATGTAATGTTGGCATCACTGAAAAGACCAGTATTTGTTACCCCACTCCTAATTGCCCTTGAACTGAATTGCTTATTAGGCAATTCAGACAGAAATTGACAACAAATGACATTGCTTTGGATCTTTAGACATATACAGCACAGTGACAGACCCTTCAGTCCAAATCACCCATGCCAACCAGATATCCTAAATGAATCTAATCCCATTTGCCCGTATTTGGCCCACATCCCTCGAAACCATTCCTCTTCAAGTACCCATCCAGATGCCTTTTAACTGTTGTAATTACACCAGCCTCCACTACTTCCTCTTGCAGCTCATTCCATAAATGCACCACCCTATGCGTGAAAAAGTTGCCCCTCAGTTCCCTTTTAAATCTTTCTTCTCTCACCTTAAACCTATGCCCTCTCATTTTGGAGTCCCCCATCGTGGAGAAAAGACATTGGCTATTTACCCTATCCATGTCCCTCATGATATTATAAACTTCCATAAAGCTACCCCTCAGTCGCTGACACTCCAGGGAAAATAGCTCCAGCCTATTTGGCCTGTCTCCATAGGTCGAACTCTCTAATTCTGGCAATATCCCTCATAACTCCTTTCTGAACCTTTTAAAGTTTCACAACATCCTTCCTTTTGGAGGGAGACGAGAATTGCACACAATATTCCAAAAGTGGCTGAACCAATGTCCTGTACAGTTGCAACATGATCTCCCAACTCCTGTATTCAATGCACTAATTAACAGAGGCAAGCGTACCAAACACTTTCTTCGCTATCCTATCTACCTGCGAATCCACTTTCAAGGAACTATGAACTTGCACTCCAAGGTCCCAGATAGGATGAGATGGCATATTTCGTTCCCAAAAAGGACATGAGTGAAACGGCAGTATTTTGACAACAATCAGTGAGAGTTTCATAGACAAGGGACAATAGAATTGTTAATTAAATTTAAATTCCATAAAGTGGAATTGTGGGATTGGAACTCACATTCCCAATGCTTTACCCTGGCCTGTGGATTACCTGCCCAATGAAACTAACATAACACCACCTTACCCATATTGGCAGTATGGTGAAAATAGTCACTGGAAGTGTTTGATTTTGTTACAAATTAATTCCAAAATGAGGCAACTTCTTTCAAATGTCCCTCTGGATTTTGTTTCTGTGAAGACTGGCTGAGCTGAAGAAAGCAATGTCCATGAATGACGGGTCACAACATTAAGAATTCTTCCAGTTATGAATACATAAATACCTAATTTATATCGGGTTTTAAACAAAAGATCTATCAACCAGGTTTCTTTTAAATTAAACACAATTATGGGGTTATTATTAATTAAAGCTCATTCAATAAAGATGTGATAATTGATTACACACATACGCAGTAAATAAAAGTATAAATGCTTATCACACTACATACAAACTGTTCAGAAATGGGTTACAAGACAAGGTGTATGATGTTCTAGAATCTGTGGACCTGATGTTCTGGCACATGTAGTCAATCCAGTTATCATACATAATTGCGTCTATTGTCTTGCAGCCAAAGCTTGCTCAGTAATTGCAACCAATTTTTCAATCCTCCTTTTTAAAAGAATAAATAGGTTTCACCCTGAACTAATGTAAAGGATTTTATTTTCAGAAATGGATAAAAAGTATCAGTTGAGCAGCTTGTGCAGAGCAAAATCACTCCACTGTAACTGGTTCTAAGAAGGCTTTCATCCAACTCCACTCTTTCTTTACATATTTCCCTCTGTCTGAACCAAGAAAAACTCAAATTCCTAAGCCAGACTGTGTTTAAAAATAAACAGACCCTGCAGAGTCTCAAGAAAAGCAAGCCTTTTTTTAATCATGCATGAGGTTTGGATGATAAATACTGGCCCAGCCTGTATTACTCATGCCTTCAGAAGGTAGGTGTGAGCTGTCTGTTTGAACTGCTGCAATTCATTTGATGTAGATAGACACACAATGCCATTAAGGGGGGAATTCCAGGATTTAGATTCAGCAACACTGAAAAACTGGCAATATATTTCCAAGTCAAGATGTTCAGTAGTCTGGATGGGAACATGTAGGTGATAGTGTTCCATGTACCTGTTGTCTCTGTCCTTCTAGATGGTAGTAGTCATGGGTTTAAAAGGTGGTGATTAATCAGTCTCAGTGAATTCTCACAGTGCATCTTGTAGACATCTACTGAGCATTGGTGGTGGAGGGAGTGGATATTGTATCAATCGTGTGGGCCACTTTGTCCTGGATTGTGTCAAGCTTCTTGAGTTTTGTTGGAGCTGCACCCATCTAGGCAAGTGGGGAAATAGATGGCAGACAGGCTGTGGAAAGTCAGGAGGTAAGTTACTCACTGCAGAAAGCCTAACCTCTGATATGCTCTTGTAGCCACTGTATTTATAATACCAATTTAGTTTCTGGTCAATGGTAACCCCAGGATATTCAGTTATGGTTCTGCCATGGCGTTGGTGTGACTGTCTCTTGTTGGAGATTGTTATTGTCAGGTATTCCTGTGGCACGAATGTCACTTGCCACTTGCCAGTCCAAACCTGGATATTATCTAAGTCTTGCTGCATTTAGGCAACAGCTATTTCAG
The DNA here is from genome assembly GCF_004010195.1 of Chiloscyllium plagiosum. Taxonomy (NCBI): domain Eukaryota; kingdom Metazoa; phylum Chordata; class Chondrichthyes; order Orectolobiformes; family Hemiscylliidae; genus Chiloscyllium; species Chiloscyllium plagiosum. The sequence goes on along the minus strand of NC_057729.1, from coordinate 37,638,524 downwards.
TATCTCAGAAATTGTGAATAGAGTTAAATTTTGCGCGATCACCAGCTAACATCCTCATGACTGTCCGTATAATGGAGGGATGATCATTAATGAAAGAAAGCAAAAACTAAGAAAACATGTGCCACAGGTCTCGCGGCATCAGCATAGAGAAAACAAGTTAACATTTTGAGTCCAGTATACCTCTTCTTCAGAACTGAAATCAGCTATGTCAGGAAGAGAGGAGCGGCAAGTGAAACAGATGGTGAGCCTGCCCAGAGCAAGAGACAAAGCTCATGATAATGGTGGTAGAATAGTGATTGGGCACCCAGGAAAGCTTCGCAAACCAGAAGGACAGGAATCATTGAATTCCCTGAGGCACCAGGAAGAACTGGTTATTTGGATATTTCAGGAAGATGTGGTCTGTTCCTCATGTCCATTGTAGACAATCGCTAGTGTCCTGTGAACTGATGGTCTACTTCAGCAACATGGTGAGCTGAGTCCAGGATTTCAATGGGCTTTTGCAGTATCTTCTGGGCAGGGACTCTGAGGCATGGCATGGTAGTCTGCTTCAGCAGCGGCTTCGGCAGCACGGTGATGTGGTCCGCGATTCGGTGGCTTCGATGTCAGCTTTTTGCAGTGTTGGAGAATGTGGTTCCTGTCTTTCCCTCAACCTTGGGCATTCATCAGCCATGAACTGAACAAATTGTCTTAATTTTTTAAATATACAATTTCTGTTATTAATATTGGTGCCAGATTAAGGCAACTTAAATACTTCTCACTGCATTTTTTTTTACAAAAACACAAATGACAATAAATTACTCATATTTTATTCTGATGAAGCAGCTGAAGATGGCTGGGCTTAGGACATTCTCCTGATATAACTGACCTCTAATAAGCACAGCCATCTTCCTTTCTTTTTTACCTGATATTACTCCAATCAGGTATAGCGTTTCCCCCTGATTTCTGTTGATTCCAAACCCACTCAAAAGAAGCCTTGGTGTCAGGGCAGTCACTTTCACCTCAGACCTAGAATTCAGCTCTTTTGTCCATATTTGAGCTCATGATGTATGGAGCTAAATGGCCCTGGTGAAAGTCAGGGAGCATCAGTGTGCAAGTTAACGCCAAGCAAGTGCTGCTCAATAACACAAATTGATGTACTTTTACCATCCATCGTCAGTAAAGTAGAAGGCAGGCGAAGTGGTAGTTGGCAGGGTTGGAATTGTCCCATTTATTTTGTACAGGACATACTCAGGCAATTTTCCACATTGCCAGGTGGATGCCAGTATTGTAACTATTCTAGAAAAGTTTGGCTAGTGGCACACCAAGTTCAGAAGCACAAGTCTTTAACATTATTGTTGAATGTTTTCAGGGCTTATTGCATTTGCAGTATCCAATGCATCCAGTCATTTCATGATATCAGGTGGAATGAATTCAGTTATCTGTAATCATGCTTCTGGAAAAGGCTGAGATAAATCATCGATTTGGCATTTCCAGCTGAAGGTTGCTGTGAAAGCTTCAGCCTTATCTCTTTGCACTCATGCCGGGTCGCCCCATTACAGAGGCATCTCGATTATCCGGCATTCGATTGTCCGAATATCGGATTATCTGGCGAGATCGCAAGGTCCCGATGCTCTGCTAAACTATGTATCCAGCATCCGATTATCCGGAATTCAATTAACCAGATGAAATACTGCCGGCCTGTGTCCTTCAGATAATCAAGGTACCTCTGTATTGATGAAAGAGATATTTGTGCAGCCTCCTTTGTCAATGAGTTGTTTAAGTTCCACCACTCATGACTAGATGTGGCAGGAATGCGGAGTTTAGATCTGATCTGTTGGTTGTGCAATCGCTTTACTCTATCACTTGCCATGTTTGCTTTCAACATGCAAATGGCTTTGTTGTGTAATTTCATCAGGTTGACATCTTGTTTTAGCAGTGCCTAATGCTGCTCCAGGCATATTCTCCTCCATATTTTATTGAATCAATGTTGATTCCATGGCTTCATGATAATGGTAGAGTGGGGGAAATGACATGCTATGAATTTATAGATTGTAATGGAGTACAAGTCTGCTGCTGCAGATGGCCCACAGTTCTTCATAAATATCCGGTCAAGGTGCTATGTCTGTGTGAAGTCTTTCACTGCTAGCACAATGATAGTGCTACACAACATGGTGCAGAATGTGTTTAATATCAAGATGGCAATTTGTTTGCACAAGGACTACACAATGGTCATTCTTACTGATACCATCATGGACAGTGTCTGTGGCAGACACTTGGGAGGATGAGGCCAGGTACATTTTTCCCTCTTGTTGGTTCCTTCACCACCTACCATTGATGCAGTCTGGCAGCTATGACTTTTAAGGACTCAAACAGCTTCATCAATAGTGGTGCTGCTGAGGTACTGTTTGTGAAAGACATTGAAATCCCCCAAATTCTGCCACCCTCCAAGTGGTATTCAACATCAGCCTGAGTGGGAAGGGGTGGGGAACGGCACATGGTTTCCTTCTCTGATGTTAAACCACACTTGACAATGAGACTTCATGAGGTCCAGAGTCAATGTTGAGAACTGCTGACTGTATACTTCTGTTCTGCCACTTCTGCTGGCTCTGGGACAGAACATAACCACCATTGGTGATGGTGTTGACTAGGACTTTGCCATACTCATGGATTCATACCTTCGAAGCAATATCAGGATGTTGTTTATGTCGTCTGTGACACAGCTCTTGCAATTTTGGCACTTGCCACCAATGTTAGTCAGGAGGACTTTGTAGGGTTGTTTTCTGTGCCTTCATCAAGGCCAAGAGGTCCACCTGGTTTCATTTCTTTATTTCTTTTGTAGCGGTGAAAATGACTGAGCGGATTGAGATCAGGTAAGTACAGCAGTTTCCTTCCCTAAAGGATACTTAAGAACCAAATAGGTTTTTATGACAATGGTTTCACAGTCAGCATTAGACCTTTTACAAGACCTCTGTCGTGGTGGGATTTAAACCCAGTTCCCTCAAACATTCTTTGTATTACTCATCCAGCAATAATACCACTATGGCACCACCTCCTCTGTCACTAGTCATTTGATTTTTGGGAAGCCTCATGTAAAACAGAAGGAAAAAGGCACACTATAGGGATTCCTCTGTGATTAGTGCTAGTTGAGGGAAAACCTCTGCTTTCCCAATCTGTGTTTTATTGACTTAAACTTAGATCTTCAAACGCAATTTCAATATTTGCAGATGACACAAAACATGGGTATATTGCAAAACATGTTCATGACAGTACTGAAACTCAAGAAGATATGAAAAGTTAGCATAATGGTGGACACAGAGCAGGTGAAAGTGAATGCAGACAAGTGTGAAGTGATAGGTTTTGAGTGGAAGAACAAGGAGAAGCAATACAAAATAAAACATATCATTCTAAAATGGGTGCAAGAACAGAAACCTGAGGGTATATGTGCAGAAATTATTGAAGATAGAAAGATTGTTTGCAAAAGTGTTTAAAATGATACTTGGACCTTGATCTTTCTAAACTGTGACAAAGCGCAGATAAAACTTTGTTAAAACTCTGATTTGGCCTCAATTAGATAACTATGTTCAATTCTGGGGACTCTGTGAATGATGTGAAGGTTTCTGAGAGGATACAGAAAAGATTTACGTGAATAATTCCATGGATGAGTGTTTTTAATTACATGACTAACTGAAGAAGCAGGAGTTATTTTCCTGAGAGAAGAAAACAGTGAGAAGTGATTTGACAGAGATGTTGAAAATTGAGAGGGACTGATATGAGTAAAGAAAGAGAATTAGACATTTTGAAGAGTCAAGTATCAAAAGACAGCTTTTTTTTTGCAAAAGAATCAATGGTGACACAAATGGTGCTTCTGAGCATTTTTCTCCAATCACCCCACCTACCCCCAAGAAGAGAAAAATACTTAGTTTTTCAGCACTGGATCCCTTGCAGTGTAGGCTTCGACTGGAAGTCCTTCAGACCCAGAAGCTGACATCCAATTTGGGAACCTTACAAGTCAGTGCAGCGGTGAGCTCCTCATCCCATCAATCTGTGCGATATAGTGAGTTGTCCTGTCAGTGTGGATGGCCTGTTTTTTTTGCCACATAATATGCTCACCTTCACTTCGTCAAAAATGGGAAAATCCCACTTCAAGATAGAACGGTGTGAGAATTGGATGTAGACTTGCAGGTGAACACATTACTTATAAGGATGTCATCAGTGTTAACCTTTTGGTCTGATCAAAGATTTCAAATTGATGAAAGATCATTAACCTGAAATATGAACTCTATCTCCACAAATGCTGCCAGGCCTGCTAGGATTTGCAGCACTTTTTTTTTGCTTTGCCATCAGATTTCTCAGATTGTGAGTATTTTGTTTTTGTGCTCAGACTGCCTTGGGTTATCTCCAAGTTTTCCTTCCGAGCTGCATCAAATATATGTATTCCCACTCCAGTGGACGCCACCACCACTCCCCCCAACCCCCACCCCCGTAGTTTGATGAGTCATCATTATCTCATTGTGTTGAGAGCAGACCCATTTTCAATAATTAACACTATAGCTTTTATGGATTAATTCACACTTTAAAATATTTGAAAAAAATATTTTTCATATATCAACCTGAGAAAATCTGAGAAGTCTGAAAAAGTGAAAAGCAATTACGAAATTTTGAAAATGTATGAAAAACAAGAGAGCATGTTTCTTCATGAAAGAACAATAATATCTCCCTGTACCTGGTTTACGTTGCAGCAAATCGAGTGAGGTGGTTTACTGTTTTAATAATTTTGTTGCCCTTTTGTGGTTCTTGTCCTTGTATAAATCTCTGATATAATTTCATTTTGCAAGTCTAGTTATAAGTATGAAATACTGTTGCAAAAAGAAAAGCAACAGCTTTGATTCTGCTATGAAACATTTATATATTCTCAGCAAGCTGAACCATACTTTCAAACCATTAACATCCCAGCAATATTTCTTCATCTCCTTCACAAAGTTAACAAGGTTACCATTATAATAAAAACAAGCTTAAAGGCCCTTTCTATCCCTTTACAGTGACGTGAAGTACTTTACGTTGCTATGCCACAAAAGTGACTGCAGTGGAAAATAGATTTTGTTTGTGATTCAGTTTGTAGGCACTTTCAAAATCACTTATGCTATACATCAGAAAAATTGACAGCAACTAAAGTTAGCTCATATGGAGAACTGCTGTATTATCTGTCTTCTCTGGAAGGGAATCAGTGACATTAGAGTCTAGATCAGTCGGAGATGTAGCATCAGACAATGGCCATTGACAATAATATTATATAAACACAAATAATGTTCTTTCTTTTTACATATCCACTGTAGGGGTGTTCAACAAATGATGCTGGTCCACACGTAGCTGTCAGCCCTAGAAACCTAACTCTCAGAAGTCAAAGTAACTAAGGACTCGTCGTTCTGATATTTTTTACATGCCAGGCGTATCCAGTTTGAATGTTATTGGGCTGAAGTTTTGGAAATGGCTGTTTTTCATAATGCTGTGGGGAGGGGTGAAGATATTATTTTTCAGAGCATCACAACTCATTGGTATCAGCAACTGAAGAAATCTGAGAATGTGCCTCAGTTGGCTAGATGTGTAAGCATGTGGTTCAAAATACGACCATCAGCACAAGACTCAATCCCTAATTTTGCTCAGGCCTGCCTCCCTGCCCTGTCTCATATCAGAAACACAGCCCAAGCCCTGAAATCAGTAAGGATGGTGCTGGATAACAAGAATAAATAGCTGACGTTGCAGCATTAATTCTTGCAGCATCCTATTGGTACAGTGTACCAAGTTATCGGTCCATTCTTGCTGCCTGTTTAGTGTCCTTTAACCAATTCTCTATTCATGTTAATAAAATAGTCCCACCCCATGAACCCTTATGTTGTGGAAAAAGCTTTTATATGGCACCTTATCAGATGCTTTTTGACTATTGGCTCACATTTATCGACCATGTGAATTTCATCCTCAAAATTCCAGTAGAACACAATTTCCTTAACATAAAACCATATTGAGCCCATCTAATCATTCTGCCATTTCCATGGCCATTTAACTTAACAGACATTTGCATTTTTACTCATTATGTTGCCCTCATATGAAAGACAATATAGCACATAATTACAAGACTGAACATTAGGAGTGAAATGCAATTTAAAGTTTCCGAGTGATGACACAGAATTACACATTATGCCACTTAATCATTAATGAAAATGGAATTCTGATACAAACATATATCGTATATATTCATGTAAAAGTCAAATTATTTATACTGCTTTTTAAAGTTAAACTTATGGGGTCAACTATTACTTGGATACGACATCTGAGGGGCTGAAATCCATGTTACAGTCCAAAATACTGTTTATTAGCAGCAGTTCAATTGATCTCTAAATGAATAAAGAAAAATAACACAATAAATTAAGGTAATATGGCTGTATTCCATGAGTGCTACAGGGGAACTGAGCTCAGCTGAGCTGCACACAAAGGTAGAACAATAGAGCACAGAACAGGCCCTTTGCCCCTCAATGTTGCACCAACCTGTGAACTATTCTCAGCTCGTCCCCCTACACTATCCCATCATCATCCATGTGCTTATCCAAGGATTGTTTAAATCTCCCCAATGTGGCTGAGTTAACTACATTGGCAGGTAGGGCATTCCACACCCTTACCACTCCCTGAGTAAAGAACCTGCCTCTGACATCTGTCTTAAATCTATCATCACTCAATTTGTAGTTACGCCCCCTCGTACAAGCTGATGTCATTATCCTAGGAAAAAGACTTTCACTGTCTACCCTATCTAATCCTCTGATCATCTTATATGTCTCTATCAAATCACCTCTTACCCTTCTTCTTTCCAATGAGAACAGACCCAAGTCTCTCAGCCTTTCCTCATAAGACCTTCCCTCCAGACCAGGCAACATCCTGGTAAATCTCCTCTGCACCTTTTCCAATGTTTCCACATTCTTCCTGAACAGAACTGTACACAATATTCCAAGTGCGGCTGCACTCATGTTTTATATAGTTGCAGCATGATATTGTGGCTCCAGAACTCAATCCCTCTGTCAATGAAACCTAACACACCGTATGCCTTCTTAACAGCACTATCAACCTGGGTGGCAACTTTCAGGGATATATGTACATGGACTCCAAGATCCCTCTGCACATCCACACTACCAAGAATCTTTCCATTGACCCAGTACTCTGCCTTCCTGTTATTCTTCCCAAAGTGAATCACCTCAAATTTAGCTGCATTGAACTCCATTTGCCACTTCTCAGCCTAATTCTGCAGTTTATCCAAGTCCCCCTGCAACCTGTAACATTCTTCCACACTGTCCACTACTCCACCGATTGCAAATTTACTAATCCATCCACCTATGCCTGCGTCTACGTCATTTATAAAAATAACAAACAGCAGTGGCCCCAAAACAGATCCTTGTGGCACACCACTAGTAACCAGACTCCAGGCTGAATATTTTCCATCAACCACCACTCGCTGCCATCTTTCAGAAAGCCAGTTTCTAATCCAAACTGCTAAATCAGTCTCAATCCCATACCTCTGCATTTTCTCCAACAGCCTACCATGTGGAACTTTTTAAAGGCTTTACTGAAGTCCATGTACACCATTTCAACTGCCCTTCCTTCATCTACATGCTTGGTCACCTTCTCAAGAAACTCAATGACATTTGTGAGACACGTCCTGCCCTTGAAAAAACCTTGTTGACTCTCTGAAATCAAATTGTTGCTTGCTAGATGATTATAAATCCTATCTCTTATAATCCTTTCCAAACCTTTCCTACAAAGAAGTAAGGCTCACTGGCCTACAGAAATTTGTCACCTGACTCTTGCCTGGTACGTCTTAAACTTTTGCATCAAATTGATGTGAATTGTACATCAAAATACATAATTGCAAGAAAAAAGTGTATTTCCTCATCGTAACAGTTACGTACAGGATAATATTTCAACTCACAATGTTGATTTGTTACCCGTGAAGAACTAGTGTCAACTTGTACGCAAGATATATGGAAAATACCAGATTTTTTTGGCCAAAAATAGACAATCAACTTTTACATGAGATTGAATTTTACTCGAGTATAAATACGGTATATTTTTAGGATAACTAAAAAGTGGAGCTTGGAGATATTTCTTCCCAGGCTGTCCAGCATGCCCACTATACAAAAGCAATGGCACAATGAGAGAATGTACTTAGTTATCCATCAGATACTGAATGAACTATCACAACCAATAATAGATATTTTGTTTGTTCATCATACTTCTTTGAACCATCTTATGCGACAGTTGAAATCTTGGTCCTGTATTTAAATTTGATGTGGAACTCCTACTTTTAGGAGTTAATAATAGCTGCAACATCAAACATAATCCCAGTCCATGAAATGCAGGAAGCATGGCAAAATCAAAATATCTGTTGTCAAGATGCCAACAAATATCTTGCCGTTAAGTGTTTCAAGAACACTGGAAGTCACATACCGTGAAAACGACTGACTAAATTAGGTTATAAACGAAATGGATGCCACACAAAAGGACAGAAAGATATCAGTCTAACTGTTATTACAGAAAGCTTCAAAATCACAGCAGAATTACAATTATGTCAGCTGTAATAACAGTCTTCAATGGTTTATGAAAATTGTTAGAACACTGTACAGTCTTTAAACTTGTGTTGCCTTCTACTATTTAAGTTTGAATCACCGCTTACTTTTAACCCAAAGGGCACAAAAGCAACATGTGCAGGATTTCATTCAATTTACTGTTATCATTAATTCTAAAGATGTCCCTATGATGCCCTCAAGAAACTGGTGAGTGACCACCATAGACTACTGCAGTCCGTCTCGTGTAGGTATCCCCCCAAGCTGGTCAGGAGAGAATTCCAAGCTATTGATCCAGCAACAATGAGGGAACAGCAAGTAATTCCATGTCAGGATGGTGCATGACTTGAATGGGAATTTGCAGGTGCTGGGATTTGAATGTATCTGCTGCTCTTGTCCTGTCAGATGGTGCTTTTATGGTAGGGGAGTGAATGTGGAAACAAGTAGATGGGGCCCAATCAAGTGGGCTGCTTGACATAGCATTTATTTGAATGTTGATGGAGGTCACTCATCCAGACAAGTGGAGAGTATTTCATCACAATTCTGATTTGCAACTTTGTAGATGGCGAACAGGATTTGAGGAGCAAGGAGATAAATTACTCACCACAGGAATTATAGCCTTTGACCTGCTCTTATAGCCATTGTAGTTATATGGCTGGTCCAGTTCAGTTGCTAGTGGAGGATTCGAGGATGGTAATACCACTTAATTTCAAGGGGAGATGGTTGGATTCTCGCCTGTTTGAGTTGTCATTGCCTGGCATATTCTAGAGTCATAGAGATGTACAGCATGGAAACAGACCCTTCGGTCCAACTCGTCCATGCCGACCAGATATCCCAACCCAATCTAATCCCATCTGCCAGCACCCAACCCATATCCCTCCAAACCCTTTCTATTCATAGACCCATCTAAATGCCTTTTAAATGTTGCAATTGGACCAGCCTCCACCACTTCCTCTGGTAACTCATTCCAGACACGTACCACCCTCTGCATGAAAACGTTGCCCTGTAGGTCTCTTTTATATCTTTCCCCTCTCACCTAAACCCATGCCCTCTAGTTCTGGACTCCCCGACCCCAGGGACAACACTTTGCATATTTACCCTATTCATGCCCCTCATAATTTTATAAACCTCTATAACGTCACCCCTCAGCCTCCAATGCTCCAGGGAAAACAGCCTTAGCCTGTTCAGCCTCTCCCTATAGCTCAAATCCTCCAACCCTGGCAATCCTTGTAAATCTTTTCTGAACCCTTTCATGTTTCACAACATCTTTCCGATAGGAAGGAGACCAGAATTGCACGCAATATTCCAACAGTGGCCTAACCAATGTCCTGTACAGTCGCAACATGACCTCCAAACTCAAACTCTGACCAGTAAAGGAAAGCATACCAAACGCCTTCTTCACTATCTCACCAGCCTGTGACTCCACTTTCAAGGAGCTATGAACCTGCATTCCGAGGTCGTTTTGTTCAGCAACACTCCTTAGGACCTTACCATTAAGTATATAAGACCTGCTAAGATTTGCTTTCCCAAAATGCAGCACCTCGCATTTATCTGAATTAAACTCCATCTGCCACTTCTCAGCCCATTAGCCCATCTGGTCGAGGTCCTGTTGTAATCTGAGGTAACCCTCTTCACTGTCCACTACACCTCCAATTTTGGCGTCATCTGCAAACTTACTAATTGTACCTCTTATGCTCGCATTCAAATCATTTGTGTAAATGACAAAAAGTAGAGGACCCAGCACCAATCCTTGTGGCACTCCATTGGTCACAGGCCTCCAGTCTGAAAAAACAACCCTCCACCACTTCCCTCTGTTCTACCTTTGAGCCAGTTCTGCATCCAATGGCTAGTTCTCCTTGTATTCCATGAGATCTAACCTTGCTAATCAGTCTCCCATGGAGAACCTTGTCAAACGCCTTACTGAAGTCCATACAGATCAGATCTACCACTCTGCCCTCATCAATCCTCTTTGTTACTTCTTCAAAAACCTCAATCAAGTTTGTGAGACATGATTTCACACTCACAAAGCCATATTGACTATTCCTAATCAGACCTTGCCTTTCCAAATACATGTACATTCTGTCCCTCAGGATTCCGTCCAACAACTTGCCCACCACTGACGTCAGGCTCACCGGTCTATAGTTCCTGGCTTGTCCTTACCACCCTTCTTAAACAGTGGCAACACGTTAACCAACTTCCAGACTTCCAGCACCTCACCTATGACTATAGATGATATAAATATCTCAGCAAGAAGCCCAGCAATCACTTCTCTAGCTTTCAAAGAGTTCTAGGGTACACCTGATCAGGTCCTGGGGATTTATCCACCTTTATGCGTTTCAAGACATACAGCACTCTGTAAAATGGACATTTTGCAAGATGTCACCATCTATTTACCTACATTCAATATCTTCCATATCCTTTTCCACAGTAAATACTGATGCAAAATACCCGTTTAGTATCTCCCCCATTTTCTGCGGCTCCACACAAAGGCTGCCTTGCTGATCTTTGAGGGGCCATTTCTCTCCCTAGTTACCCTTTTGTCCTTAATGTATTTGTAAAAACCCTTTGGGTTCTCCTTGATTCCATTTGCCAAAGCTATCTCATGTCCCTGTTTTGCCCCCCTGATTTCCCTCATAAATATACTCCTACTGTCTTTATACTCTTCTAAGGATTCACTCCATCTATCCTGTCTATACTTTACATATGTTTGCTTCTTTTTCTTAACCAAACCTGCAATTTCTTTAGTCATCCAGCATTCCCTATACCTACCAGCCTTCCCTTTCACCCTGATAGGAATATACTTTCTCTGGATTCTCGTTATCTTATTTCTGAGGGCTTCGCATTTTGCAGCCATCCCTTTACCTGTGAACATCGGCCCCCAGTCAGCTTTCGAAAGTTCTTGCCTAATACCATCAAAATTGGCCTTTCTCCAATTTAGAACTTTAGCTTTTAGATCTGGTTTATCCTTTTACATAACTATTTTAAATCTAATAGAATTATGGTCACTGGCCCCAAAGTGTCCCCCACTGACACCTCAGTCACCTGCCCTGCCTTATTTCCCAAGAGTAGGTCAAGTTTTGCACCTTCTCTCGTAGGTACATCCACATACTGAATCAGAAAATTGCCTTGTACACACTTAAGAAATTCCTCTTCATCTAAACCCTTAAAGCTATGGCAGTCCCAGTCTATGTTTGGAAAGTTAAAATTCCCTACCATAACCACCCTATTATTCTTACAGATAGCTTAGGTCTCCTTACAAGTTTGTTTCTCAATTTCCCTCTGACTATTAGGAGGTCTATAATACAAACCCAATAAGGTGATCATCCCTTTCTTATTTCTCAGTTCCACCCAAATAACTTCCCTGGATGCATTTCCAGGAATATCCTCCCTCAGCACAGCTATAATGTTATCCCTTATCAAAAAGCCACTCCCCCTCCTTTTTTTGCCTCCCTTGCTATCCTTCCTGTTGCATTTGTATCCTGGAACGTTAAGCTGCCAGTCCTGCCCATCCCTGAGCCATGTTTCTGTAATTGCAATGATATCTCAGTCTCATGTTCCTAACCATGCCCTGAGTTCATCTGCTTTCCCTGTTAGGCCCCTTGCATTGAAATAAATGCAGTTTATTTTTTTAGTCCTACCTTGTCCCTGCCTATCATGACTGTTTGACTCACTTCTGTTCTCAACAATTCCAGTCTCAGATTGACCTCTTTCCTCACTATCTCCCTGAGTCTTACTAGTTTAAATCCTCCTGAGCAGCTGTAGCAAATTTCCCTGCCAGTATATTAGTTCCCTTCCAACTTAGGTGCAATTGTCCTTTTTGTACAGATCACTTCTACCCCAAAAGAGATTCTAATGATCTAAAAATGTGAATCCTTCTCCCATACACCAGCTCCTCAACCATGCATTCATCTGCTCTATCCTCCTATTCCTGCCCTCACTAGCTCGTAGCACCGGGAGTAATCCAGATATTACTACTCTCCTTTTTAAATTTCTGCCTAACTCCCTGTAATCTCCCTTCAGAATCTCAACCTTTTCCCTTCCTATGTCGTTGGTTCCAATGTGGACAATGACCTCTTGCTAGCCCCACTCCCCCGTGAGAACATTCTGCACCCTCTCTGAGAGATCTTTGATCCTGGCACTAGGGAAGCAACACACCATTCTGATTTTTTGCTGCTGACCAAAGAAACATCTGTCCATAACTCAGACTCGCGTATCCCCTAACACAATTGATCTCTTGGAACCTGACATACCCCTTGTTGCATTAGAGCCAGTCTCAATACCAGAAACTTGGCTGTTCATGCTCAGTTCCCCTGAGAATCCATCACCCCCTACTTTTTCTAAAACAGTAGA
>NC_057729.1:37581214-37625092 GCF_004010195.1 Chiloscyllium plagiosum | reverse complement strand
TCCAGACCTCTGGCACTAATCCTGTCAACAATGATGGCATGAAGATCAAAGCCAAAGGCTCTGCAATCGCCTCCCTCGCTTCCCAGAGAATGATTTATCCAATGATAAATCCCATCCAGCCCAGTGGTCTTACCTATTTTCAGACCTTCCAAAATTGCTGGAACCTACTCCTTATCAACTGCAATCCCATCTAATGGTGTAGCCTGTATCTCCATATTCTCACTAACATTGCCCTTTTCCGATATGAATACTGATGCAAAGTATTCATTAAACACTTCCCCATGTCCTCAGATTTCACATACAACTTTCCACTGCTATCTTTGATCAGCCCTAATCTCACCCTCGTCATTCTTTTATTCCTGATATACCGATAGAAGGCCTTACGGTTTTCCTTGATCCTATCCGCCAACAAATTCTCATGTCCCCTTCTGGCTCTTCTTAGCCCTCTCTTTCGATCTTTTCTGATTAACTTATAACTCTCAAGCCCCCTAAATGAGTCTTCATGCCTCATCCTCACATAAGCCATCTTCTTCCTCCGGACAAGAGCTTCAACTTGTTTGGTCAACCATGGCTCCCTCTCTTGATAACTACTGCTATATATCTAGTGTGGCTCTTATATAATTGAACTCCAAACTCAAATGCTTAAGATGTGGTTGGAAAAGCTATTCTCTCAAATTCCTCATCTGCACTTTAGGACAATGAATTAAGACGAACCAAACAGCCTCTTTTCTATATACTCCAAAAACTCAGTAACATCTTGATGCAGCAAATTAATAAATTCATCAACAAAGGGATGTCAAAATATTGTCCAAAACTGTTGCATATTTTTTCTTTGTATAGACCTACGAAAGGTTTTTCTTCAATCAAGAAACATCTTGCACTAGTCTACAACAAACACTGTTGTGCAAACATTCCAAAGCTGCCATCAATCGAATCGTAGAGGAATGCATTTTATTTCCTGAAGCCCATTTGGGGGAAAACGAATGTTTGTCACTAGTATTCCCACAGTTGCCATCCAATATTCTCAAATTATCTAATTTAAAAATAATAAGAATCATTAATTTTCACATTTTTTGTGAAGCCCTCTTACTAAACTATTGTTTTCTCTTCATTCAGCCAACTATTGACTGTTGCTTCCTAACTAATTGTTTAATTTTCCAAGTCAGGCTAAGACAAGTAGTGTTTAGGAGAAACTTACAAAGTATTCCTGCATGATACACCAAGCTGAATAATTCTAGTCTTGGAAAATTGACAAGCTAACTTCGCAACACTGCAAAATGTAATCTTTGAGATCACTTTAAATTAAATGGCCAATCAGGTCATGGCTAATGTTAATGTAAAGACATGTTAGGCATGCAGGTTTGGAGTAAGTGCCTATAGGTATTATCAAATTTAAATTAGATTAGGTAGTTTCAGTGTCACCTTATATTGATCTGAGTTAAACAGCAGATCCTTAACTATAAGATGCTTTCTTGTCTGAATAAGCAGGAAATCCTTTACAAATCTTTGATGCCCAAGGATTTGTATTTCTACCTCACACTATCTTACAAATCCACAGTTTTGGTAAATCTCTACCTGCTCACTCATCCTGGATCTTAAATTCTCTCTCATTGAAAATTGTCCTGTATCCCAGATAAGACAATTGGTTACTGAGGAAGGTTATTAGCACTTACCTTCTGAGCAGAAGCTGTGCTATGGAATGATAACCCCTACCCATTGGTGTTGTTCTATGAAAATGCGCCAATGAAATGCAACAATTTTGCTTTGCTGCTTGACACTTAATGATAATTGATTTGACAGTACATACTATAAATACTGCAAGATCAGTTGAGTATGGATATTGGGGTGATGTTATGATATGGGTCACTTCCCACATAGTATACATCTCTTGAAATGGTTTGCTGCTATGTTGTGGTCTGTTATCAGACACTATCTGATCCAATTTTATGAATAAACTGAAAATAGCAATCTAAGTTTTAAGTTGCTAAGTCATCAAACAATGGCAATTTACTGAAGTAATCTATCACAAGCAGGTAATCTTTGCCACACACTCTGGATAGGTCTTTTGATAGTTTTTCCAAGGAATTGAGGGAACATTACGTGAATATTGAAGCTCCTTTGGTTGAGGTTGATTGATACAGCATGTCTCAAATGCATTAATTGCAAATCCTGATTCACTCATGGTCAGTACACAGACTCATGTGCCGGTGCCTTGTGTTGTACCCATATGTCTCTGGTGTAGCATGGATGTTTGAACCTGGCATGTTTTTTGAAATTTCGGACTTATGTGCCTATGAAAATGACATCGTGATATACCAAGAATGTATTTGCTTCTGCCTCTGTATGTCCAAAGCACACAAATCCTCGCAGTTACTTCCTTGATACAGTCAGGCCATCCCTGGATAATGGCAAAAAACTGCAGGGCTGGAAATCTGAAACAAGTAGAGAGAATGCTGGAGAAACTCCAAGTCTGGCAGTATCTGTGGAGGAAGAAACACTTAACATTTTGAGTCTGGCCTGATTTCTTCATCCCTGGATAATAATCATTTATTACTCTTCGAGTTGCTTATCTTCTTCCGTGGCCAAGCGCAACTGGCGCTGGCCAAATTCCAAAAGACCAACTTTGAGAATGTCTTCAACCTTATAGTCCAGTAAACCAATATGTAGATCAAGAGGAATATCTGGGCTTTGTGGGGGTGGATAGTTTACTTGAGATGTCAGGAGTAATCTGTCTTGATATCTGTGTTTTTTAATTTGAGAATATTTTTGTAATTAACCTGTTCAGAGTTGTTAAAAGCAAATTACTGCGGATGCTGGAATCTGAAACCAAAAGAGAAAATGCTGGAAAATCTCAGCAGGTCTGGCAGCATCTGTAAGGAGAGAAAAGAGCTGACGTTTCGAGTCTAACTGACTCTTTGTCAAAGCTGACTGCGTGCAGGGTGGAATTTGAGTTGAAATCCACATGGAGTAAGTCGGAGGCGAAGTCAGTCACTGAGGAAGGAAATATGGCTGTGGAGGCGAGTCTTAGTAAATATCTTGTCTAACACTGAGAGAGAAAAGGAAAGCAGTGATGGAGGACAGGGAGAGAGAGACAAATGAAAATCCTGTCGGAGAGAAGAGCAGTACTTCTTCAGGGTAGGCATTCCTGGAAGAGAGGTGGCAGTGGGTTAAACACTGGATAAAAGCAAATTACTGCGGATGCTGGAATCTGAAACCACAAGAGAAAATGCTGGAAAATCTCAGCAGATCTGGCAGCATCTGTAAGGAGAGAAAAGAGCTGACATTTCGAGTCTAACTGACCCTTTGTCAAAGCTGTTCAGAGTTGTTATTTCACACTTCTGGAGCATGTGGGATTGAATCTAGGCCTCTTGGTCCAGGGTAAGAACACTACCACTGTGCCATAGGATGGCCTTCTGTTACCTGCCTATGTCTCACTTCAAAGTCCTAACTTGGAGGTCATTGACTGGTTTGATTGACACAGTGTGATCTGCTCCATCACAGTGGGTGTAGTTTGATTCTCACAAATGTGACTCAACCAAAAATCTGTGTAATGTGCTGGTCATGCCACGACTGGAATCCAAGAAGCCAAGATGTCCTTGCATATTAGCACTGATGTATGAATCTGCCAGTATAAAGATTTGGTGATCAGTAATATGCTGTGAGAAAGTCTCTCATGGGCTGTACTACGGAGTGTCATTTGCTGAAGCACATTCTTTTAGGGCACATTATGGTATCATGCTGGCACTAGCTCTTTTGTCATTAAGCTATTAGGAGTTTACCTTCAGTGCTTTCAGAGATCAAATGATCCAGAGTAAGGTGGATGATGGGATCTCTGTACCCTCAGATTACATGCTCTGATACTGTGATGATATTATGACCATGTTGCTTAAAGATGTACGAACTATTGACCATGAGACATAACAAAACAGCTCCAAGATTGGGGATTGCCTGCAACATGGTTCCATGACACGTCAAAAGACAAATCTCGACTCTACAATTTTCAGCCAGTTTTACAACCATATTTTCCCCATTCCACCCTTCGAAAATATTTAACGTATTTAAAGAATACTTTTATGGCTAATATCCATCTATTGTTATTGCTCCTTTTTCTACTTGCATTACACTAATTTACAAATACTTTCCAGTCTTTGGTGAGTTCACTTGTTTAATTAGATTCAACCCTGAGAGTTTCCAGGAAGTTAGGCTGGATGGAAAGACCAAGCTTACCACATCCTTTCCTTATGTAGCTTTTTAAAAAAAAACTGCAAGTTATGTAATAAAGTTCTGTCTTAAGAAAGAAGTTTCCTTGATAAAGTATATTTTTCCATTCATCCTATTTAAATATCCAATAAAGTGAAACTTCATTTTTTTTTATGTTACAAAATTGCAATCCAAGTATGGATGAAGAAATTTTGTTGAATTCATTTGATCTTGTCTTCCCAGATTTCCAAAACTGTTGGCTTTTTATTACAGCATGTGCCTATTTATAAACATAAATTCACAATATTCTCGTTTATTCACCCTTCCTGATAAACTGTTCAATCAGTTAAGAAAGATTTTCTTGTGCACATCTATGGCATTGGTATTTGTTTTAATCGAATATTCTTAAAGATTTTTCTTTTCTCCCTTGGTTGGCCTGCAGACTTACACTGTAGATAGAAATACTGAAATGCCTAAGTATTTTTGTATCAACCTTCAGAGTGTGTATTTAGCAAGATGAACCTACATTAGCAAGGAGTGGTCTCTTGATAGCCAGCGTTCCTTTACCTCAATTGATCGCACAGAGTCACAAGGTTCAGGGATCAAGTCCCACGCCAGACCGTGAGTACACAAATTAAAGTGGTCCTTCTATATGGTAACTCGGTAATACCACACTACTGTAAGTATGGTCTTTTAGTTCAGATTAAAGCTACATTTGCCTGCTTGGATGGATGTAAAAACCCCATTGCACACTTCAAAGAAGAGCAGGAGAGTTATCTTTGGTATCCAGGCCAGTATTTATCCTTCAATCAATATTAGAAATAAAGTTGCACAGATTGTGGTAGAGTCACCATTCATGAGAATAAAATTATACCCATTGTGGTGGAACAGACCACAGTTGGCACAATCAAATCAGTCACTGCAAGAATAAGATTTTGAAGTGATACATAAGCAGGTACTAGAAGGTCCTCTTATTGCAGTTTGTAGGAGGCGTTTTAAAATACAAATCATATGCAATTGCTTTGCCACTTGTGAAGATCTTTGCATCCTCGCTCTCCACTGGAGTTGTACCTGAGGTCTGGAGAGAGGCAAATGTAATTCCTCTCTTCAAGAAAGGAAATAGGGAAATCCCCAGCAATTACAGACCAGTAAGTCTCACGTCTGTTATCTGCAAGGTGTTAGAAAGGATTCTGAGGGATAGGATTTATGACCATCTGGAAGAGCATGGCTTGATTAAATACAGTCAACACGGCTTGCCTCATGCCTCACAAACCTTATCGAGTTCTTTGAGGATGTGACTAGAAACGTTGATGAGGGTCAAGCTGTGGATGTGGTGTATATGGACTTCAGCAAGGCATTTGATAAGGTTCGCCATGGTATGCTCATTCAGAAGGTCAGGAGGAATGGGATATAGGGGAACTTAGCTGTCTGGATACAGAATTGGCTGGCCAACAGAAGACAGCGAGTGGTAGTAGAAGGAAAATATTCTGCCAGGAAGTCAGTGGTGAGTGGTGTTCCACAGGGCTCTGTCCTTGGGCCTGTACTGTTTGTAATTTTTATTAATGACTTGGATGAGGGGATTGAAGGATGGGTCAGCAAGTTTGCAGACGACACAAAGGTTGGAGGTGTCATTGACAGTATAGAGGGCTGTTGTAGGCTGCAGCAGGACATTGGCAGGATGCAGAGATGGGCTGAGAGGTGGCAGATGGAGTTCAACCTTGATAAATGCGAGGTGATGCATTTTGGAAGGTCGAATTTGAAAGCTGAGTACAGGATTAAGGATAGGATTCTTGGCAGTGTGGAGGAACAGAGGGATCTTGGTGTGCAGGTACATAGATCCCTTAAAATGGCCACCCAAGTGGACAGGGTTGTTAAGAAAGCATATGGTGTTTTGGCTTTCATTAACAGGGGGATTGAGTTTAAGAGTCGTGAGATCTTGTTGCAGATCTATAAAACTTTGGTTAGACCGCACTTGGAATACTGCGTCCAGTTCTGGTCGCCCTATTATAGGAAAGATGTGGATGCTTTGGAGAGGGGTCAGAGGAGGTTTACCAGGATGCTGCTTGGACTGGAGGGCTTATCTTAGGAAGATAGGTTGACTGAGCTCGGACTTTTTCATTGGAGAAAAGGAGGAGGAGAGGGGACCTAATTGAGGTATACAAGATAATGAAAGGCATAGATAGAGTCAAAAGCCAGAGACTATTTCCCAGGGCAGAAATGACTAACACGAGGGGTCATAGTTTTAAGCTGGTTGGAGGAAAATATAGAGGGGATGTCAGAGGCGGGTTCTTTACACATAGTTGTGAGAGCATGGAATGCGTTGCCAGTAGCAGTTGTGGAAGCAAGGTCATTGGGGACATTTAAGAGACTGCTGGACATACATATGGTCACAGAAATTTGAGGTTGCATACATGAGGATCAATGGTCGGCACAACACCGTGGGCTGAAGGGCCTGTTCTGTGCTGTACTGTTCTATGTTCTAGGTTCTAGGTTCTATGCTCTATGCCATGTTTCCCACATTATAATAGTGCCTACACTTCAAAAATGTACTTCATTGGCTATAAAGTGCTTTAGATATCCAGCTAAAGCTATACAAGTCAAAAATGCTTTACAGGTGTTTTATGATCTCCCTAGAGGACCTTAGCCTTTATCACTCAAATGACTTGGACAATTAAAGAACAAGTCTTACCATGCCTTAAAGAATCATCGGGGTTACATGGATAGGTGTTAATGTTGAAAGCAGAAACCAGGACAAAATAATTAATGATCGTCATATTGCCTATATAGATTTAAATCAGTTATATTGGATTTTTCTAAATGGATATTGCTTAAAGATATTAAGCATGGCAAAACTTGGAAAAACTTAATAAAGAGAATTTGCAACTCTTGCAGCTTATCCTTTGACAAGTTAAATCTGTTGTATAATTTTATGTTCAATAAGCAGCATCTTGCTTTTGTTCTTATTAAGCTTCACAACCTACTGACTACCCCACAACTGTACAAATAACCATCAAATTCGGTCTACAGCTCATTTGGTACTATGTTCAAATTTAACTACCTTGGAGGGGAACTGCAAATCCAGGTAATTTACTTACATTAAGTATGGGTTCTTCTATCTCAATCAATGTCTGAAATTCCTTCCTATTTCTCCTCTTTTGCTACTTTTCTTTTAGCCAGCCCCTATTTCATGTCCATGTTTAACTCTTGATGCCATTCAACCTCAGTGTGACGCCATACTTTATCATTGATATTTTATATCAGGTGCTCTGTCAAATGTTGACCATCATTTATTACCGTCACAATATCGTCTTCCATTTTAGTACTGAATTTTCTGACAAATTTTCCAATTATTGTGTATTAGGCAAATGGCTTGTACTTGCCAGTTATGCCTGTTCTGGTCTGTTGAAACATCCCCAATGTGCAGCAAATCCCTCAATATGAATAACAGTGCAAAAGGGGAAAAGTCTTTTTTCCTTGTATCTCTAATTACATTGAGGTATCATTCATCTGTCACCGGGGATGTATTAATTTGCAGGTTAACAGAAATACTTTTCTGGAATATTTAGTGTGCTATGTTTCAGTGCAGCATTTTAATGGACCTCTCTATTTAGTTCATTGAACATGCAATAGACACCAGCTGGGCATCTTGAACTTTGCAGTTGCTTTTAATTATAGGGCTGCTGCACAATATAATCATTTTGTTACACAATTTAAAGTCATGGTAAGTAGTTCTTACACTCATAGAAGTAACAGTACACCTGTGCGTTGTGAACAAAGGACCTGTCATTTTAAAACAGAGCGTGGGCACTCATTTAGTAGCTGTGAACTTGGTTTTTAGTTAAAAAAGACCAATATAACTTGCTAAATTCTGTATTCAATTAATTATACAGTTGTTAAGTAATACAGCACTTGTAATTACAGCAGTTTAATTCCAAGTTAACAAACCAGGAGCCAATTGCACATTTCTCACCATAAAGTGATGATAATGCCCTTACTTTCAGTTTTAAAATCTATATGCAAACACATGAAATTGCTCAGGTGAACAATGCAAATTCTCGACGATCTAGAAAAGTGAAGAAATATCACAAATAGTTTATCTTTGTAATTTGAATCTGGTGATCATAATAGTTTAACTGATAATACACGGTCTAAAATATTTCATGAGCAGTGAGAGAAAATGGGAACAAGTAGTACATGTTGTATAGTTATATGAAGAATATTATTGAGCTAGAGAGGGTTCAAAAAGATTTGCTGAAAATGGAGGGTTTGAGTAATAAGGAGAGGCTGGATAGGCTGGGACTTATTTTTCACTGGAATGTAGGATGTTGAGGGGTGACTTATAGAGATTTTAAAAATCATGAGGATTTTTACAGAGAATGATGGGTGTCTTTCCCCTAGACAATTCAAGACATGGAGGCATATTTTTAAGGTGAGAGGAGAAAGATTTTTAAAAAGACAGGGGGGCAACTTTTTTTAATCAGAGAGTGGTCCATTTGTCGAATGAACTTCCAGAGAAATTAGTGGGTGAGGTACAGTTACAATGTTTAAAAGGCATTTAGTTAGGTACATGAATAAGAAATGTTTGGAAGGATATGGGCCAAATATAGGTAGGCAGGGCTAGTTTAGTTTGGCATTATGGTCAACATGGCCAGGTTGGACTGAAGGGTCTGTTTCCATGCTGAATGACTCTATTTAGTTTCCATCTCAGTGATTTTGGGGGTTGCAGACTTTCTGTCATTGCCCATTTGAATTTTGGACTTGTTAATTCTTAATATTAATATTTCAGATAACTAGAATTACAAATATGTTTACTACATTAATCAAATTAAATGTATTATGACTAGTAAGATATTTTGAGCAAATTTTCAGCTAAAATCAAGATTCAACTGCTGGAAACCAACTGATTAAAAATGAGGCCTCAGTGTTTCTGTTAAACCACCGATGAACCAGACGAAGAGTCATTGCTTTTGTTGTTTCCATCTTCAAAGTGCAGACCACAGCTAAAAGAATGTAGACATGATATTGATTTGCACTCTATCTGAAGAAAAGAGTGGTTGATGGGTTAAGTGAGCATCAGTACCATATCAGTTTTTAGATTAAATTCCCTATAGTGTGAAAACAGGCCCTTCGGCCCAACAAGTCCACACTGACCCTCTGAAGAGTAACCCACCCAGACCCATTTCCCTCTGACTAATGCACCTAATACTATGGGCAATTTAGAATGGCCAATTCACCTGACCTGCACATCTTTGGACTGTGGGAGGAAACCGGAGCACCCGGAGGAAACCCAAGTAGACACGGGGAGAATGTACAAACTCCACACAGACAGTCACCCAAGGCTGGAATCAAACCTGGGTCCGTGGCACTGTGAAGCAGCAGTGCTAACCACTGAGCCATTGTGCCACTCCTTGCTTAGTTCTAACCCCGAATACTTGTACCTAACTCCAATTGCATAAAAATATTCAGTTCCACACACTAATGTTCTGATATCAGTTGGTTGTACTGTTCCATTCCCTTAAGTAGCTGAGAGGCAAAATGCTAAAACTGGTCCATTAATTGTGCAGCTTTGGTGTCAACCAAACATTTTGACTGCTGGGTTCTGGCTGATGTGTCTGCTGTCTTCGTCATTGACATAGATATTGAAATGGTGCTATAAAACTTAGCATAAAAATCTCACCTAGCATAATAAAAATCTGCTCAGTGAAAGTTCGTAAATAAAAAACAAATTATTACTATTAATTTACTGTTGGGAGCTTTTAAAATTTGTGTACAACTTAGGAAGTTTGTTAATAAATACATAGATATGTGAACAAATTTTGGAACATGAGTGAAATAATTGATACCTGGAATCAGGTAGCCAATGTAGAGATGAGTACAAAAGACAGGACTAGTGCAAATGAAAAAAAAGCAACTCAATAAGGAAAAGCCACCCAAATCTCATTGGTGATGGACTCTTCAATCTGTTTACTTTTTATGGTTCTAAGTTTGTATCTGGTACGACAGCCATTAGTTTACAATTTCCATCAACAAATTCATGGAAACTGGAGCATATGCTGTATGTGATTTTTTTTTTCAAGCTAGGCTTCACTCTTTAATACGACTATGCTCAGAAGCCATTGCCTACAGCACAGTTGGCTGGGGAATTGCAAATTTTGACAAAGAAGTAATTCTAGGAAGATTGCTTAATGGGTATGGTGATGTTAACCTAATTGTTCATAAACACATTCAAAAGACATGGGTTTGAATTCACAGATTACCCTCATGTTAAGTACATATGCGGATTGAATTATGGGAATATGCACTGTCATCAATACAGTTTCTCAGGTCCATCGTTGTTGACTGTTCTGTACTTAGGAGGATGGTGTAACATTTCTCACTTTATGTATGCTCCTCAGGAAATTGTACAGGAAACAGACAAACCTGTGTGGTGGAAACTCACCAGCCACCTTATTTCAAGTCTCATGTACAATCATTGTCCTTTTCAGTTGGTTCCATTATATTTAAATTATAAGATCCCTTGCAATTGAAAATGGCAGATGTGGAACTTCAAACAGATTTGGAAATGCAAACAGATGTTCATCCTTCCAGTTTCAGGTCCTCCTCTGCAATTCAGGGATTTCTGAATGAGATCAACTCCAATCATTTTCCTGATTCCTACCCTGAGGGTTTAGATTAGATTAGATTACATTACATTACAGTGTGGAAACAGGCCCTTCGGCCCAACAAGTCCACACCGACCCGCCGAAGCGTAACCCACCCATACCCCTACATTTACCCCTTACCTAACACTATGGGCAATTTAGCATGGCCAATTCACCTGACCTGCACATCTTTGGACTGTGGGAGGAAACCGGAGCACCCGGAGGAAACCCACGCAGACACGGGGAGAACGTGCAAACTCCACACAGTCAGTCGCCTGAGGCGGGAATTGAACCCGGGACTCAGGCGCTGTGAGGCAGCAGGGTTTCTCCTCGATGGAACATGGACTGCTACTTCCTGGATAATGGCCATTGACATGCATGATGTTTCTGGAAATAGCACCAAAACATTAAAGAAATGCCAATCCTCTCTTTTTATGCCGGCCTTGAGGATGATAGAAAGTCTGTTCATTGAAGATACTTGATGTTTTTGTGAGTTTCATGTGAGAGTTTTGAG
This sequence comes from Chiloscyllium plagiosum, assembly GCF_004010195.1. Classification (NCBI taxonomy): domain Eukaryota; kingdom Metazoa; phylum Chordata; class Chondrichthyes; order Orectolobiformes; family Hemiscylliidae; genus Chiloscyllium; species Chiloscyllium plagiosum. Next base: position 37,613,737 of record NC_057729.1, on the reverse strand, counting down.
TGAACTTAGCTGGACGGTGGAAATTTTGTGTACTTTCCAGTTGCTGCCTCTTTACCATGGGAAAATGTGTTAATGGTTAAGCTATTTGCCACACAGGGGCTGCTATTTCACTGATATGTGTGCATCACAAAATATTTAGCATGATAGATTTTTTTTAACTGTGATGGTTTGGCAGGATTTCCTATCACTAACTTTTTATGCGATGGTAAACATGACTTCTCAGGGTTGGGCTATTCCCAATCCAGATATTATGTGTATGTTATTGGGTAGTAAATTATTCTCTGGCACTGCATCTTGTGAAAGGAAATGGGGATGACAAGAGTTATCTGACATACCCAGTTTTTGCAAGGGAACTGGAAATGAGCTATTGGCCCAGGTTTGTGAAGATCTGGAGACTCTAAAGGGCTTTAAAAATGGAAGGCAGGAACTGGATACTGGGGTTCTACTCCACTTACAGGTAAATCATAGTTTTACCAGCAGGGTGAAGGGGAAGACATATAAATGATATTGGCAGGAAATGCAAACTAAGCAGAGCCATTTGAAATTAGAAAAACATTTTTGCTGCTCCAACAACTTTAACTCATCATGTGGGAGACGGCAATTTATGGAGAAGGAATATTCTTGAATGACGGATAATATCTCTTTAATGGTGACAATCCGAAGTTATTTAAAACTCCAACTCCTTAATAATAAATTGAACAATGGCCTACACGATTTGATTTGGAAAAGCCATTAGCTGTCAATTCCTGCTGTTTCAATAAACATAATTGTTGACATTTCTCGGGAACAGACAGATTAATGATGTTTTCTTTGACAAAAAGATGATTGAGAGGTGACATGATGAGATGTATAAGACTATGAGGTGCATAGACAGGATAGACAGGAAGCAACTTTTCCCCAGGATGAGAGGATTAATAATGAGGAGCCATAGATTGAAGGTAAATGGCAGAAGGTTTAGAGGAGCTGTGTGGAGAAACACACTCACCCAGAGGATGTTGGAAACCTGGAACTCACTGTCTATAAGGATGGCAGAGGCATAAACTCTCGATGTGCACTTGTAATGCTGAGGCATACAAGGCAATGGGTAATGTGCTGAAAAATGGGATTTGAATGCTGGTTGGTTTTGACCAGTGTGGACGTAATGGGCTGAAGGGCCTTTCTCTGTGCTATGGATCTAAATGTCTCTATGACTTTAACGCTGAATGCAGCTAAGCTCAATATGAATGCTTTTCTAGGATTAAAAAATTTCCAAAGTCACTCATCTCAGCAGATGCAGGTTCATATTTTGTTGATAGTTTTAAGAAGTTGTTGAAGTATTTGGTGCTTCAGTTTTTTTTTCACCACTTGAGAGTTTGAACTTGAGAATGAGTTTCATGAAGGTGCCTTTTTTTAGTATCAAATATATTATAAGTGAAACTTTGCTTAGGTTGTTCAAAGTCTTTTTTTTCAGTCGGGATATAGTCCCTGAGGAATATTCATTCATGGGATGTGGACATCGCTGGCTATCCCAGTGTTTATTGCCCATCCCTAATTGCCCAGAGAGTAGTTAAGAGTCAACCACTTTGCTGTTGGTCTGGGGTCACATGTAGGCCAGACCAATAAGGATGGCAGTTTCCTCCCTTGAAGTACATGAGTGAATCAGATGGGTTTTCCTGACAATTGACAATGGTGTCATGGTCATCTTTAGATTCTTAATTCCAGATTTCTTTTTTATTGAATTCAAATGCCACCACCTGCCAGGGCAGGATTTGAACCCATGTCCCTAGAACATTGCCTGGGTCTCTGGATTGATAGTCTAGCAATAATACAACTAACCCATTACCTCTTCTGCTGTGGCTGTGGAGATGCCATGGCTGTGCCTGAGAAATCAAGGGGGTTGGGTACGAGAGTTTAAGAATGTGGTATTGGGATATGAGGGAGGATGGAGGTGGGATTATAGTGTAATAGACAGATTTTAAATCAGTGAGAGAATCAAGTATTATAGGGAAAGGCAAGAAAATGGAGTGGAGGATTATCAGATCAGTCAAACCCTTATTGAGTGGCAGAGCAGACTCAATGGGCTGAATGGCCTACCTCTCCTACAATTTATGGTCTAAAAATGCATCAAGATGTCATGGGGGTTATGGAGGGGAGGCATAAGGGTGGTTAAGGAATGAGGGCTAATTGCCCTATACCATTTTATTTAACTGGACTGAAATTTCAGAGAATCAGTCAAGCCTTCTAACCAACTAACCAATGAGTCACCTCACCATTGCATGACCCATGACCACTGCCTCCAGAGTTGGTGGGCCTGACTCAATCACGCTCTACCCACACAGTGAGGACATGTGTCCAACTGCAGGTTTTGTTTACAGATAGATCTGTTGATTTGGAAGGTTTCCTGACTCAAAGTTTCCCATCTCAATTTCAAGGAGATAAACAAGCACACCCTTTCCAGTCAACGTTAAAAAAAATCTGCTCACCAATATGTGACATTTTGTGCCAAAATTGGGAAAGCTGTTTTAAGATGAGTGAAACAACAGCTTGACATTGCCCTGAACATCTACATTTCCTTTCCTGAGAATGTCCTAGCCCATCAGGAGACTGGCTTACCAGAGATTGTGACGCAATGGTTATAATTGGGAGAGAACTGCTTTAGGAGTTTTTAGCTTGCAATCTGGATTGCATGACATTAGATCAAGCGTCAGCAACAAAACCTCCTGAATGCAGCCTGCCAACCTTCCTCAGCGGATCACTACTCCTCCCTGGAGGAAGTGAGGATTGCTGGAGATCAGAATCAAAAAGTGTGGTGCTGGAAAAGCACAGCCAGTCAGGCAGCATCCGAGGAGCAGGGAAGTCGCTGTTTCGAGCATAAGCCCTTCATCAGGAATTCCTGATTTTCACAAGCCTAGCTGTTACAGATGCATTTATCCATGTAAGTATTGTAGGAATAACCAAATAGTCCATGTCGAGAGAAATTCCTGTATTTGTACCAATGACACCTCCATTGCATTAGGTCATAGAATTCATAGAATCTGCCAACATTCTCAATAGTACCAACTCAGGATAGATCGAGCAACTCAATACTGGGTGTCCATAAGATGTTGTGGCCAATCAGCAATGGTTGAATTGTGTTCAGTAATCAATTGTGACCACATGGTCTGGCATATCACTAATGTACAATTATCAGTCCATATTCACTGCCCATTATAGGAAAGCATTACAAGAGTAGCACCAGCAATGAGTAAAAAAGTTTGGCCGACCTGGTGGAGCTACAAGTTGACACCACATGCATTCTGAACAATTGAAATAGTGTGTGAGAGACAGAGTTAAGCAATCACAGACTCAGGAACAGGTCTACACTCTGCAGACCCACCTCATTCAGTCATAAATGGAGGTTAACAATTAAACAACTCACTGGAGGAGGAGGAGAGTCTAAGAAAATCCCCATTTCCAATAATAGGGGAGCCCGACACATTAGTTACAGAAATACTACTGAAGTATTTGCATCTATCTTCAGCTAGAAGTGCCAAGTGGATGATGCACCTTGACATCCTTCTGAGATCCCTGATATCATAGAATCTCTACAGTATTGAAGCAGACCATTTGTTCCACTGCGTCCACACCAACCCTCCAAAGCATCTCCCACCAGTCCCACCCTATCCCTGTAACCCTGCATATCCCAGGGCTAATCCATGGCTTGCACATTTTTGGGCTGTGGGAGGAAACTAGAGGAAACCCATGTAGACATGGGGAGAACGTGCAAACTCTACATAGACAGCCACTAAAGGGTGGAATCTAACCTGGATCCCTGGCACAGCAATGCAGTAGTGCTAATCACTGAGCCACCATGCTGCCCACAAATCACAAATATCAATCTTCAAGTTCATATTGAAATTGAATGAAAAGGTTTGTGCATGTTGCTGACACAGTATGGCAAAAGCAGTTGACTAGCAGATGAAATGCATCAAGCACTGGAGGTCTAGAATTAATTTTGTGAAGTCCTGTTATACTCCATGTCGGGATTCAGAGATTAAGGACTACATTTCATTTATGTTGGATCAAAGATTTACAAGCCATGTGAGAGAATGTCAGGTAATTTGTATTATATGTCAGAAAAACTTATAGGGAATAGCTGCAAGAATGTTTCTTGGAGTTTTTGTTTCTGCTAGTGTAAAATGTGCATAAGAGTCAAAAAGCGTAATGCTGGAAAAGCACAGCCAGTCAGGCAGCATCCGAGGAACAGGAGAGTTGACACTTCAAGCATAAGCTCTTCATCAGGAATGTGGAGGGTGTGGGGGGCTGTGGTGTTGGGGGGTGGTGCCAAGGGGGCTGAGAGTTAAAAGGGAGAGGGTGGGGCTGGGGGGAGGTAGCCAGCAATGCAATAGGTGAATGAAGGTCGGGTGTAATGGTGATAGGTCAGAGTGGAGGGTGCAGCAGGTAGGTGGGAAGGAAATGGACAGTTAGGACAGTTCAAGAGGGCAGTGCTGAGTTGGAGGGTTGGAGGTAACATGGGGGAGGGGAGATGAGGAAACTGGTGAAATCGACATTGATTCCATTTGATTGGAGGGTTCCAACTCAGAAGGTGAGGTGTTCTTCCTCCAGTCGCCAGGTGATTAGGATTTGGTAGTGGAGGAGGCCCAGGACTTGCATGCCCTTGGCGGAGTGGGAGGGGGAGTTGAAGTGATTGACCAAAGGATGGTGGGGTTGTTTAGTGTGCATGTGTGTCCCAGAGATGGTCTCTGAAATGTTCCTCGAGTTGGCGTCCTGTCTCCCCAATGTAGAGGAAACCACATCGAGAGCAACAGACACAGTAAAAGAGGTGTTTAGAGTTGCAGAAAAATCTCTGCCAGATGTGGAAGGGATCCTTTTGGACCTTGGTTAGAGGTGAGGGGAGAGATGTGGGTGCAGGTTTTACACATTTTGTGGTGGCAAGGGAAGGTGTCGGGATTGGAAGGTGGGTTGGTGAGGGGAGTAGACCTAATGAGGGAGTTGCAGGGGGAATGGTCTCTGTGGAATGCTGATGGGGTGGAGAGGCAAATATATCTCTGGTGGTGAGGTCTGACTGTAGGTGGCAGAAATAGCAGAGGATGATGTGTTGTACTCTGAGGTGGAAGGTGAGGTGGAAGGTAAGGAGGACCAGGGAGTTTCTGTCCTTTTTTGCAGATGGAGGGGTAGGGTTCAAGGCAGAGCTGCGGGAAGTGGAGGAGATGCACTGGAGGGCATTGTTGACCTCATGGGAATGGAATTGGAGATCCTTGAAGTAGGAGGTCATTTGGGACGTTCTGGAGTGGAATTGGTCCTCCAGGGAGCAGATGTGGCAGAGGTGGAGGAATTGGGAGTAAGGGATAGTGATTTTACAGGAGGGGGTGGGAGAAGGTGTAGTCCAGGAAGCTGTGGGAGTCGGTGGGTTTGAAATAGATGCCTGCGTTGAGTTAATCATCAGTTGCATAGGCAGGCGCAGTGGAAGTAGATGTGACTGCTTCAGAACATGGTTGAAGAGCTTCAGGGAAGAGGAGACGACCTTAGGGAGCATTGAGAGAGAGACTCACTGAGATCCTTTGTAGATAGAGGAGGAGAACTTCTTCAAGTTGGGCATCCTTGGAAAAGGCTTCGCAGTAAGGTTATCATTAACTAGGGGAATGTGACGACTGGCGATCAAAGTCAAAAAGTGTGGCACTGGAAAAGTACAGCCACTTTTATCAGTTTCTGCCTCTTCTACTCCATCTCGAAAACCATTCCATTATTTGCTGAAAGAGGTGTTTCCTGATAGCCTTAAGCTTCTACATTTACACCAAATTCCATTATTGCTGTATTCCTGGTTGGTTATTATTCCTAGACTCTGAATATTGAAGGGTAAAATTAGAACACTGTAATCATTCTGTGTTTTACTGCCTTGGTTTAATTTGGGTTAATGTTGATATTGTGCATCTGGTCTGCCCATACATAAGAAAATTTATTGTAATTTAACTTATTATTTTGGTGATAAAACAGGAATTTGAGACACAATCTGCTACTATGCTGAAATACGGCAGGATAATCTTAGTTAATCTTAGTTAATGTTTTATTGAACTTGAGTAACCTTGGTATATCCAGTTGGAAATTGAACAATCAAGTTTTGATTTATTCTTGGAATTCAGGCAGGAAGAATAACCAGACAGAAATCTAGCAGTGACAGCATTTATTTTATTGGGTGTTAAGTGTTTTCTTTCTGAAATTATTCTTAGCCGTCGTGAGTTATATAACGCTTGAATCATCATTTTGCCACAACCAAAAGCTCTCTTTTCCATCTAGTATCAGGATGTATACACAATATCTCTGCATTTTTGCTTTTAAATAGATTGGCAATGTGTGATAACGACATTTTTTCAAACATATTGTACAAGCATTTAGAAGCAGGCACAAAGACTGTTCTTTGAAAGTGAGGTGATGAGCAAACTGTTTTTGATCATGGATATTAGTGATTTTGGTTTTGAGCCAGAAAATCAACCTTCTGTTGGGTCTAAATGGTACACTGAGATGAAAGGAATGGTGTTACCTTATTGAAGAAAGATGTACTTCTGGTCTTTTGTTGAGAATCTCTTTGATCAGTTATAGAGAAATCATAGTGCAGAGTTTGTATGGAGGTATTTATAGTTTTCTCTTTTTTTCCCCCTCAAACATTGCCACTAAATTTAAATTCAGTAAACTAATTGTTAAGTTGCTGATTAACATGCTGTTTCCCTCTCAGAACTCTGAATGGTCTTATCTGTTCCCTTGGAAGCAGTAGCACAAGGAATTTGTACAAATTTGTTGTGGGAACCTTAAGCACATAGAGTGCAGTGTGGCATGATCATCATGCAAGAAAGCCCAGAGTGTGCCTGCCAAGATAAACCATCAATTAAATAGCTTGGAGACATAATTATTAATGGTTGTCATTAATGGTTTAGTTTCAAGAAATGAAAAGCCATTGTCTTAGTTTAACACACTGACTTTCACATGCGACAAAAAAAAATCTAGTCCAGAATGGACAAAATAATTCCAGTTGCTGTGATTTGGTTACTGCAACACATCAAGGTAAATTGTCAGGCATTACCAGAATATAACCTTCTGATCTGCAAAAAAAATTAACAGAAGTTGCCTTCTCTCGACAAGCAGGTAGACTTAACCGACTATGAGCATCTGAAGGCAATAACCACTTGGCCCTTACCCATTTCTGTGTTTAAAAGGAAGGTGAAAGCATTTCAAAGCCCATTTACCAAGCATTCATAAATTCCTGGGAATAATAGATGACAAGAGGGGAGGCAGAGATATGTGAGACATCATCACTGGAGATTGAGCCAATTGTGCAACACACACCACCCAACCCACAACATTCCTACCCACATCAAAGTGTACAAAGAACTGATGCCATTTGATAGACTCTGTCAGGAGTTATGCACATGCAAACTGTGCTGAACATCAACACAATAGTCCATCTCATCCATTTGGAAAATTGCTCAGTTCTGACCAATTTATTTCAGTTATTTTCTTTGGAGAGGGTACCACCCAGATTCACCAGAATATGGTATCAGGACTATCAGGATTAGATGATGAGGATAATTTCCATAGACTAAGTTTGTATTCCCTTTTAGTTAAGGGGTCTGAAGATGATAACAGTGTTGGTTAATGTAGATAGAGTGAAATTATTTGCTCTGTTTGGAGAGTCTAAAACAAAAGAGATTAACAATAAAAACCAGGCCTTTGAAAGTGAAATACAATAATGTACAATATCCTTCCTGATCTGCCATAGTTATGCAACCTCTACAGTGAATACACACATTGCAGACAGTCATCTTACTGAAATTTCCATAAAGAATTCATTCTGACCAGAGTCTTGACTGTTGTACTCAGAACAGGTGTCAGAAGTGGAGCTGGGATTATGTATGTTTAAAGAAAAAAAATACAGCTATTGGCAGACTGACACAAGAATGTGAGAATGTAGAGCTGTGAAAGCCGCTATCAGCAATTGAAGCAAATTAAAATACAATGAAACAGGACACAGGTTTAAGCATAGCTAAGAGAAAATGGCTGCAATATTTTCACTCCTCACTCCAGCCAAAATGAAAAGTACCATGGAGCAACACTGGCAGTTTTTGCATGTGTAATGATGAAATTACAAAATAGCAACTAATTTGTTTTACAAGGCAGAAAAGCTATGTGCCACCTCAGTCTTATCTTTAATAGTGATTTTGTCTATTTCAAAGTCCATTTCACCCTGATTCTCTCTGGAGAACCTGAAAAATACATATACAGATATTTTGAAAGTCTTGAAAGACACTTTGAACACTAAATCAACATAATTTTGGAACAGTACATGCTCATTTAAGACATAAGATCAAAAAGAGTTAATTGATCAATATGTGACCTCATTAAACTCTCAGCATCCTGAGAATTTGTGCAATTGAAAGATGAACTAATTAAAGACAGCATTGTTTTAGGAACAAGAGATTCTGCATTGAGATCACATCTACTAAGAGAGGAGAAGCTCCTTCTCAGAAAAGAAATTGATGTGTAGAAGCGCTGAGAATATAAATCAGCAACTAGAGCATATTCATAACAGAACAAACTAGGTATTGCATCATGCCAATAGATACAGTACTCCTGTCCCAAAGGGCAGAGCTATGATGGATAAGGGGCATAATATGTGTACTACTGATGACATCGTGTAAAGGAAAAGTTATGTCCAGTATGTTTTCACTGAAATAAGCTGAAAAATTTTGAACCATTTTCTATCCAAGTGTATGGGAAGAAGGAAGCACAGAAAGCAAGTACTGGAGAGGTCAGCTGAAGATTCTGACAAATCACTTTCCATCTTATAACAGGTCAATTCAGTCAGGTAATAAATTATTATGAAGACTGCAGAAGAACAACATCAGGTCAATATAAAATGTCAGATAGACACCAGTGATTCATACAATGTCATAACCATCACAGACTTATTCAAAGTGGCTTCAAATTGTAATCCAAAAATTAAGCCCTCAAAATTAAGATAAAGACTATGTGGTGGCATCACACTTGTCCCGAGAGGACAAATTGACCCTGCAAGTGCAATATAATAACATGACTAAAGAACCAAATTTCCAGATCATAGATTACAAGCAAACTCCACATATCTCAGCCAGAGCAAGTATATAGCTTTGACTGGTAATGTTCAACATGCCACTGCATACCAAACCACTGACCATGAAACAGATGCTAGAGGAGTACAGTATGTATAAAGGGTTAAAATGTCTTTCAGGAGAGTATCATCTCAAAGTAGCTGAGAGTGCAAGACCAATTCAACATCTGCTGAGGAAAGTTCCAGCTGCCCTCAAGGGTATCCTGGAAGACAATATAGAAGAGCTGAAAAAGAAGGAAGTAATCAAAGATATTACAACTTATACAGAATAGATTATTAGCATGGTAGTCATGAAACAAATGAGAAAGCTGGGAGTATGCATCAACCCAAACCATTTAAATAAAGCTCTAAAGAGATCTCACTTCTCCATGGAAAGAAATTTCACCACAACTTGCCAAGGCAGAAATATTCACCACCTGAGATGCAAATGATTATTACTGACAAGTGAAATTGGATGAAAACAGTTTCTAATTATGTTCTGGACACCCTTCAGGAGATACTGATGATTGCACGTACTATTTGTCATATTCATGGCTGCAGAGGAATATCAATGCAGACAACATGAGATAGTTACTAATGATCCTGAGTGGAAGATCTGCTAGTTTGTGGCTGCAGACATGCACCATTGCTGACCATGATAAAGATCTAGTGTGACTACTAGGCAGAGCATGCTAGATGAACCTGAGGCTGAGAAAGAAGCAATTGTAATTAAATATTTCTGAAGTCAAGTACATAAGCTATGCACTGACAGCAGACAGTCTCCTAAAAGAAAAGTGAGAGCTGTAGCAGCAATGCAACAACCAACAGATGTAAAGTAATGCAACAAAATGTTGAATTTGTGAACTATTCAGCAAGGGTGTGCCTAATTTGTCATCCGAATGTGAGCATTACATGATGAATGATGTGCATTGGTATTGAGCACAGGACATGAAGCCATTCATTAAAATGAAGTCACTTACAGCCATGCAAGTGGCTAAAATATTATGATATAAATGACAAAGTCACCTTGCAGTATGAAGCCAGTGAGACAGGACTTGGGTCATCTCTAATGCAGCAAGGACAACCACCTGCCTTAAGACAGAAACACTGTTATGCTCAAATCAGGAAAGAATGTCTGGCTATTACTTGTGAAGATGGGTACCATCTTGAATGAGGCAAGGTGATATTCTGACCGTAAGTTAATTCAAAGCATTTTCCTAAAGCTACTACTATCTGCTGCAAAGCATCCACAAAGAATGTTAATCTGATTAAAGTGATACTATCTGAATGTGATATATAAGCAAGGGAAGTAGATGTGTGTTGCAAATTTGCCGTTGAAAGCAGCACTCCCAAAGAAGAAAATAAAGAATTCTCTGGTAGTGAGTGAAACCTTTCAATTTCAACATGAAGCAGCACTTGACATGCTCTAAAAGTCATCAGTCCAGCAGAGATGTTAAATATGACAAAAAGTGCCTAGCTCAAATCAAGCAAACTACCCAACAAGATGCATCTCTCCAACTGTCGCACAAAATAGTGGTGAAAGAATGGGCAAAAAGTATAAAGGGCGCACCTTGTTACTGTCAGAGAATATTAGACATATGGAGCTGAATGTGCAACCCAAGATGGGTATTGTACAAAGGAAATAGAACCATTGTCTCCAAAGAATTGAGTGGAGATGTGACAGCACATTCACATAAGTTACTAAGAACTTGCATCAACTCTGAGGAAGGCCAAAGACATGTTTTACTGGTCAAACATAAATAATAAAAACGACAACTAATGCAGAGCTTGTAACAAGTACTGAACTAATCAACCAAATTAGAGAGCCACTGATGACACAGGATATCCTAAACAGACCATGGATGAAGCTGAGATTAAACATCTTTGCTCTCACAGGAAATAATTATATTGGCACTATGGCTATTATTTTGACTACTGGAGGTGGAGCAGCTGACTTCAATGACTACCACTGAGATTTTCAAAAGCCTAAAAGCACACTTCAATCTTTACAGCATTCCGAACATTTTGATGGGTTCAAATGGACCTCAGTTCACAAATGAAGAATTTTGTCACTCCATAAACAATTGGGAAATTCAACACTATGCATTGTCTCCACACTATCCCCAGTCAAATGAAAAGGCTGTTGTGCAGTGAAAATTACCATTGGAATCAAAACTAAATTGAGTGAATCCCACACAAGGAAATTCTCAAGTGGAGAGAAGTGCCTACTCAAGGGTCCCATATAAAGACGAAAGCCACATTCCTCTCAAACTAATCTTCCAACCACAAAAACAAAGCACTAGAAGCAAAAGTAGTAATAAGTGTGAGTTAAAAAAAACCCAAGGTGAAACAATAGAAAGTCAAATTTCATTTTGACAAGAGTGCCCAGCATTTGTCAAAGTTGAGCATCAGAGAGGCAATCGGGTATAAGCATTCCGTGCTCTGAACAAATGTCAGAACTGGGACCCAGTGTTGAGTAGTTGTCACCTCGAAACATACGTAGTTTAAGTATAACGTCAGATATACTATCAAAACTGCAGACAAACAACGTAAGTCCAGAACCTGTTACTCAACTGCAGGCAACTGATCAAGAAGGTACAAATACAGCAACTGCAAAGTTCACAGAACAACCATAAGACCCCGAGATCCACAATAAGCCAATTCTGGAAATGGAAAGCAAGAGGTTCTGCAGCAACAATAAACAATATGGATATGACACACACAGTGAAGGAACATCACCAAAGTGAATAGAGTGTAGCTAAAAACAACACCCACACGAACCATTAAGAGACCAGCATGATTTAAAGATGATGTGTGCAGCGATTGATGAGAGTACCAAACTAATGTGTGAGAACAGTATATCTTACTGCACTCTTTGTATGGAAAAGTGAGTGTTTAGCTAGAAATACAATCGCATACAAATGTCCTTCCTACCCTGCTGTTGTCATGTGACATCTATGGAGATTTGCATACATTGCAACAGTGCTAGCCACTGAGCCATCGCACCACCCTCATTCACTGCCTTTTTAAAGAATGTTTTTAAAATTGTAAGTAACCTTCTGACTCAAAAGAAAGAAACATCTGTGGATGCTGGAAATCAGAAACAAACGCAGACATTTTTATTTCTGGAAAATTTCAGCAGGTCTGGCAGCATCTGTGGAGAGAAATCAAAGTTAATGTTTCGTATCCAGCGACCCGTGCTCAGAACAGCAACTTTCTGACGTTGGTTTACATTGACCTCAGAAGCTGTAGCTTGTTTACCTCCCATTACTATGTAATTTCTGATTTATAGTATTTGTTCTCAGCTGTCTATGATACTAGATGGTTCTTTTGCAGACAACACTGTCTTTGACGTCCTTGATTCACATTGACCTCACCACACTGTAGGTGGAATTGACATCCGAGCAGAATATGTTGTAAATATAGATCAATGTAATCACGGAGCAGAAAAGCATGCACTGCCAAACTTACCATTGAGAAACGACGAGGCAAAAAAACAAAATTCAATAGATGAAGAAATGAAGAGAGAACATGAAACATGAAAGCAAATACAATAACTGGAAGTTCCATGGAAGTCTAGACAGAAAAGGCATAAAGCCACTCAACATCCAAATTATGTCGTTACGGCATGATGGATTTGCAAGGGCAAAATTCATGGTGAACTTGAAAATTCTGATGAGAAATGCTGATATAAGTGTGGTGGAATTGCAACACCAGGAAGTAATTTTGTGTCCCAATTGTGTGTGAATTGTGTGAAATTGCAGGATATTTAATGACATGTAAATACATGTACTTCGACATTTTTTGCAATATGCAGTTAAGTACTTATTGAAAAGATATGCTGTTAAATGTTGTTTCAGTCAAGTGGGAAATAAAGACAGTTCAAAGAGGATGAACTGTATTCTTAATGCAAAATCACTTATTTTATTACTGGCAGAGAGACAGCAATAAAATGTTAGGTGCATTTGGTTCTGACAGCTGTGGCAGGTATTGCTTGTCCTTAATAAGTGTCAGAATGTGCAGTTAGTTGTCAATTAGATAAATTAATACATCCATAAACTAGTGTGTGCTGTTGCATTATTCCACAGATCTCAGAAAGGTAGTATAATTTTAAGATAGCTAGATGACATCTAGAACATGACTATAGCATAAAAGGTAGCTTGTTTTCAGGGAGTGGTTAGCAAGCAGCCAGCCAGTTTGCTAGTCAGCCAGCCATTCAACTATATAGGTAACGTAACAGTAATATCAGTAAGCATATAAATCAGGCTATATTTGAAAGTCTGTGATGTCATATTAGTGGACACAGTCAGTTAAAAGACTTCCAGATATCTGTCTGTGGTTTATGTTGCATGAGCTAACATATAAAAAAACACAGTGCACATGACAGTGGCAGGAGTGTAGCAAGTAGGTACTAGCAGTCGGTGTTACCAAGTGGGCACGAGAACCTGGTGACAACAGGTTTGTACTGATGCTGAAAAAGGTGAAAGTAGTTGTGAAAAGTTCTTTCGTAATAATCACATGTCTGAGTTCAGAGCAGAAGTTCATATTTAACAAACAAGACGGAAGGCTAAAACTGTACTGAATCAAATTAACCACAACAGAAGAATAGTTATGAGCACACTGTCCCTTTAAAAATAAAGTGGTCACAGCTGATCCTATTTTTTTAAAAAAAGACTGTTTTAAACTGTTCTGAAGGGCAGTTCCATACTAAGAAAGCAATCCTAGGGCAAAACACTTAAAAGAACTGGAAAATAATGCTTTCTGTTTTAGTAGAGCCTACCTTTGTTGCAAAGTAAGTTGATTATATAATCTTGTATCTTGGTAAAGGTTAGAAACCATATCAATAAGTCGCTCAAGACATCATCATGCTTTTCTGGTGAAAACACCACCTACAGATGCTAGCCTGCTACTTTTAAAGCAACAAAAAAAAAACAAAAAGAGAAGCCAAACCTAATCAAAATAGAAAAAGCCCAACATTGAAATTATAATTTTTACACTGATGTTTATAAAGGATTGCAAAGTGGTACAGTAATGATGAAAGTAAACATCTGCACAACAACAAGAGTAACAGTGAAATTATGCCTGAATTTCAGTTATTTAAAGAGAGAATGAATCTTCACTTCATAGGTCAATAGCTAACTGAGAAAGAAAGAAGGCAAGCAAACTTCTTATAAAGTGGGAATTTCTCCGGTGTTCTGAGTGATGACTGCAAAGGTCCTGACCACATCTTCCAGTTTTTGGAAGATCAATTTATCATCCGATTGAACATTAAGAGTCACAAACTTGAGTTCACTCATGTCACCAACAATCACCTGAAAGTATTGACCAATTTTGCAAAGCTACAGAATATGATTTCACCAAAACTAACTAAGCTGACAGGCTGATGGAACTAATCATTATCTCTATATCTATCAATTTTATTTCAAAGGCAGTTGTGGATAAACCTAAAGAGTGCAGCATTGGTACACTTCTAGACAAAGGATGCAAATTCAAAGCAACCCATAGTATCTGTTGGTGCTTAATTGTTCCATTTTTCTAGAGTGACATGAATTGACAACATTAGATTAGATTCCCTACAATGTGGAAACAGGCCCTGCGGCCCAACAAGTCCACACCAACCCTCCAAAGAGTAACCCTCCCAGACTCATTTCCCTCTGACTAATGCACCTAACACTATGGGCAATTTAGCATGGCCAATTCACCTGACCTGCACATCTTTGGACTGTGGGAGGAAACTGGAGCACCCGGAGGAAACCCACGTATACACGGGAGGATGTGCAAACTCCACACAGACAGTCACCCGAGGCTGGAATCGAACCTAAGTCTCTGGTGCTGTGAGGCAGTAGTGCTTACCTCTGCATCACATCTCAAATACATTTTGTAAATACCATTTTCTAAGATTTCATCTGGATTAGATAATTAGCCAGGATATATGCAAACAAGACATGGATTATTTGATTAAGAATTTGTACCAGAATTTGTACGAATGTCCACAGATGATCTTGTGTTCACAGCAAAAATAAATATGACCCTCACACAAAGATTCATCAGCTCATGGCAGTGGTAAGATTGCATGGTCTTGTTTTTAACAGCAGAAAATAAACATGAGCCAAATCAAATTCTTCAAACTAATCTACCAAGCTTGCCACTTTGAAGGTAGGTGTCTCACAGAAAAGCCTTGGAGCATGTCATTTACAGGAAGACAATCTTACTGTATTTGGTTCTAAAGTCCTTATGACAGCTCAGGCGAACTACTCCAATGTAACAATGGAAATTCTCATTTTAATTTTTGGAACACAAAGGTTACATAAGCACATATTTGACTAACATTTCATTGTTCCTACTGACTACAAGTGGATAGAAATGATCAGTTGAAAACATCTCAAGTGCACCTCCCTGACTACATGTATTCTTGTGAAGATCTTAGAGTATGAATTCAAAATGAAGTATAAACCTGCCTCACAGATGATTATTCCTTATGTTCCTAGCAGTTTTCGTGATACAATGATAAAGCTAAGAACAGCTAGACATACAAGTGAATATTATTGAATGTAAATTCAACAAGTCTCCACATTGATTCATTTATTTGGTTATCACCAAGCTCAGCGGATCCAGTAAACTACATCTGATATATCCAACTGCAACACCTCAAGAAGGTCATCAGAGTGTGGTCTGAGCACATTCAACAAGTATAATCTTTCTAGTCATTCAGAGATGAGCTAAAACTCTGTAGGAATGTCATTTATAAAGGCAAACAAGTGATTATTGCAGAAGCTTTACATTGGTATATATATTTAAAGTTCACATGCATGCATAAAAAATTCAGAAGGTCAGCACGTGAATCTATCCATTGGCCCAGCGGCAGTAAGAATACTGAATGACTGAGCAAGCTGTGTGAAACATCAATTCCATCAACCTCTACAATTGACAGAACATTTCATTCCACATGAAATTCCTTCTGAAACATGTTACAAGGTTGCAGCTGATATTTTTCATGGCCAAGACATGATTAAATCTTGGTGACTGATGGGTTTCACTAAATTTATTTTTGAAAGACAAATCAAAGATGCCACTTGTGCAAAAGTTGTTGACACATTAACTATCATATTCAGTATAATTGGTGTTTTTTTAGCAAATTGTGTCCGACAATAACAGTGTCTTTACAATACATGCCAAAAATGAGGTATTCAACACATTACCTCTTTTCCTTGATATTCACAGTCTAATCGTCTCACAGAATGGACTGTTCATTCAGTGAAGATCATGATTATTAAGTGCAGAATTATTTTCAGAATTATTCAAATGCTAAATTATCAGAGATTTGGACAGATATATTAAATCTAAAACTACTTTTCAAAACATTGGTTTACCTTCACTGGCAATTCTCATGTTTGGAAAACAGAGCACCTGGTTTTTGGGGAAGGGGGGTGCGGAATCTGATGGAAACTTATGGAATGCTGAGAGGCTTGGATAGATTGGATGTGAAGAAGATCTTTCCACTAGTAGGACAGACCAGGACCCAATGACACAAGCCTCAGAGTGAAGAGGTGACCCTTTAGAACTGGAATGAGGAGGAATTTCTTCAGCCAAAGGGTGGTTAATTTGTGGAACTTATTGCCATAGAAGGCTGTGGAGGCCAAGGCATCGAGTGTCTTTAAGACAGAGATAGATTTTTGATTGGTAAGAGGATCGAGAGTTATGGGGAGAAGGCAGGAGAATGGGTTTGAGAAACATATCAGCCATGATCAAATGGCAGAGTAGACTTAATGGGCTAAAAGACCTAGTTCTGCTCCTATTTCTTAGGGTTTTATAAACTTTCAAGCACATATTCTTATCAATCAACTACTTTATCATGATATATTATTGGAAAGAAAGAGAAATAATGTTACACCATGATCAAATGAACTAGGACAAAACATCAAGGTTTGAAATCTTCATATGAATATGTGGGTCTGTGGAAAGACAATCCAACATTGTGTCTCACCCAGGCCACACACTGTATCACGAACAATAGTCAATTCCTGTTGCAACACTGATCAAATGTCTTAGTTGTTCGTGATCAACCATCTATTATACATGATGATGACTCTGATGCTGAAATGATCCTACCCTCCAACTTTACAGCATCCATCCGTGATAACTGGTATGCTGCAGAGTGAAGCTTCAAAGTTCACTCATAGTAATTATATAATGACTGTATCATCCTATTGTATATCTGCCAAAACATTCTCTTAATGTATAAAGATGATGTATAAAGATAATGTACCAATGTGAATTGATCAAGGTTTCCAATTTTTAAAAGTGGGGTTTTGGATTATTGCAATCTCAGAAAGGCACTATGGCTTCAAGATAGCTAGATGACATCATAACATGTGATACTCGAGCATAAAAGGTCTATATCTTACTTTCAAGAAGATATAGAAGCTAGAAGATATAGAAGCTATAACAAGAAGCTAGCCAACTTGCTAAGTAGTCAGCCAAACAGCTGTAAATGCAATGCAATGCAATAGAAATATAAGTCAGTAAGTATATTAGGAGAAAGTGAGGACTGCAGATGCTGGAGATCAGAGCTGAAAAATGTGTTGCTGGAAAAGCGCAGCAGGTCAGGCAGCATCCAAGGAGCAAGAGAATCGACTTTTCGGGCATAAGCATTCCTGAAGAAGGGCTTATGCCCGAAACGTCGATTCTCCTGCTCCTTGGATGCTGACTGACCTGCTGCGCTTTTCCAGCAACACATTTTTCAGTAAGTATATTAGCCAGAGTGAAATGTAAAATAAAATAAAACCAAAATAAAACTTTCAGATACCTGTCTGAATGAGAACTTGACTCTATGTGGGCTCACATATAGAATATACCAAGATGGGTATTTGAAATTTGAGTCTCAAACTTACTTAATTTTACATTTGAGTCATTTCTAGCCAGTGTTAGCAGATATCGTTCAAACTATATTTTCAACAACTGAGTGTTAGTGACTAATGTTGAATACAAAGCTATTTAAAGTGTAAGCAAAACAGAAATTCTTTCTAGAATATGTTTGTTCAACAGCATGTCCTTGCATATAATTGTATTGGACATTCCATGAATAACCAAAGCTTAGGGCTTCGAAATGGAAAAATGAATCCGAATATTATTCATCACTATGAATCATTTGCTGTGTTTTCCTAATTCCTGATGAATATAGTTTTCTTGCATCTATTATATTTGTTTTGAGTTGACTTGAAATTGAGAAGTAGGACTACCGAAGAAGATGCACTGACATAATTTCTTCATTTATGGGTGGTTTTTGCTTTACCATTTGTGGCACGGACAGAAACTTGCTGTCTTGCAATCCTGTAACTGTTTAAAAAATCTTTTGGCTGTGAAAAATACATTTAAATAAGATTATGTCCCCTTGAGGAACGTTTCAAATTTAGAAGTCATTTCAACCTGGCACAAAAGTATATGGGCACTTTTCCTCCCCCCACTTATCTTTCCACCCTGGAGACTTCCTGCCTCAATTCCTGATGAAGGACTTTTGCCCGAAATGCCAATTTTCCTGCTCCTTGGATGCTGCCTGACCTGCTGTGCTTTTCCAGCACTACTCTAATCTAAACTATTGGTCACAACAGTAAACTGTAGAAAACATAGTGGGAATCTTATCCAGGCTCCCTTAACAGAATGAAGAGTTGCCCTGTTGTGTTGACAGCAACAAATGTGGCTGGGAATCATCTCCACCCCTGATTGTCCCTGCAACCAGTGGTGGAGGGGTCTTGTGGTGCAGTGATCATGTCCCTCCCTCTGAGCCAGGAGACTGAGGTTCAACTCCACCTGCTCCAGAGGTGTACACTAACATCTTTGAACAGGTTCATCAGGAAGTATTCCTACAACTAGTAGCAGGTTCCAATGTGTACGGGAAAATTATGGGCCTGGTGGAAGTCAGGATTTGACTATTGTGGGAGCTGAAAAGTTCAAAATGACACTATCATGGCTGAATTGGCTCATAGCTGAAAATCTCACCTGCTATGTTGAGTGCAGATTATTGTCAGTTAGGTAATTGAATGCTTGCTTAGAGGCAGAAATCCCTGAAATAACTCCATATGGAATCTCATCTGCACCTTTCATGATTGCTCAGACAGTGTAATGAGGATCCCTGGTAAACCAGAAGAATTTCAGTTCATTGTGCATTTCAGAAATAATAAATGTGTGCTTTAAATCCAGAAACTTTCCACCAAAGGAATACTTTCCAACCTAGAGGAATCCTGAGTGAAACACTATTTTTCCCATTCCTCTTAATAATTCGTAATACAACCTGCAGTTGATATGGTGTTGATTTATGCCAAGGCATTATTTTATTTTAAACTTTGCCTACAATGTTGCTGTAGCCCAACAATTTAAATCTGTACTTCAGTGCTCTATTGTGTTGCAGTACTTTTATTTTAAGACCATGCATTGTAATGCAGAATAAATTACAAAACCAATTCAGAGCAATTGTGTGGCATGTGCAAGTTTAATTAAGATACATGAATATACAGTAATGTGCAGGCACTCAAAAGACTTTGCTGGAGGGAACTGATTTGGCATGGTGTTTGAGGTATTTGTAAAAGATCTACAAAGTTTCTAAGCTTTATGGAAACATAGAGAGATATATGCTGAAAATAAACTGAATTTCAGATAATAGCAAGACTGACGCAGAAGCTAAAAGATGAGAAGAAAGAAAATGATTGAATATAGAACAGATGCAAACAGCAGAGAAAAGGTTGATGAACTTCATCAGTGTCAGTGTTTGTTTTCTTTGTGAAGTATCCTCTGCCTTCTGCTAAGGATTTTGCCTGTTGAGTCCATTGGGTCAACAATTTGTAGTTTACTAACTGCAAACCAGGTCTTACTGTTGAGAAGCGATAAGACTTCCATTACCTAATCTCTATTTCCATTTCTAGAATATCTTCAACACAACTGTCAATCACCATCAGGGAAGTAACCTTATTGAAATTCTCTTAATTTGTGGGTTTTGTTCTTGGGTTAGCATCCAAATTCCCTTTCAAGGCTTTTTCCCAATTAATACCCTCCCTCCCAAAACTGTCCTGGGTTCTACCCCAAAAGCCTCAATAAAGCAACATCACCATCACCAACCATCTCCCCCCTTGTAACCACCAGCCATGATATCCTGGACCACAATTCTCTCTCCCTTATCTGACCCACTTTATTTCCTTTCTTGACCACCAATGTGACTTCTCCAATTTCTATTTAATCATCTGTCCCCTTCCATTCCTGGTCTCTGAACATGACAAGCAATTCCACATTCCTACCCCATGTTGCTAGTTGCAGAAGAATCTTCTTCACTGACATACTCCGATTACACCCCATAGCAACACTTGCCTTAGTTGATCTTTCCAAAGCTGCCTTGATCATTTCCCAAGGCTCCAACTGGTCCTTCCAAGGTGGTGATAAATCTGATCTATTTGAGTGATTGGAGACATTGAGGCATCTGTCACTACCCAGTGAGATTATGGTCATTCATTCTTCTCCCACCTCCTGACCAATATCACCCCTTCTTTGTTTCTCCAGACTCCCCAGTGGACCCCTTACCTTCCACCCCTGCTCCAAATTCAACTAGACTACCTCATGAGCTAAACAAAAAAAAAACAAAGAACAGCAGATATTGGAAATCAGAAACAAAAAACAGAAATTGCTGGAAATACCAGCAGATCTGGCAGCATCTGTTCAGTGAAGGTAGAGTTAACATTTTGGGTACCGTGAACACATGATCTAATCTGATTGAACCTCTGACACTCCCTGACTGCACCTGTTAACTATTGCCTAAATATTAATCTTACTTCCTGGTACCCTCCAACTAACCGCCCCCACACTCGAAAGCAACTGCAGTCCAACTACCTCTACCTACTCCTCACCCCTGTCTATCCCCACCAACCAGCTGCCTCTCACCTCAATCAATCTAATTAAATGCCCAGAATGACTCAATGTAACCACATTCCTTTTACTTTGATCTTGGTGGGAAATAAGAATTCCAACACAGTTTAGAACATTCGTAGCACTGTTGTTTAAATTGTTGTTGTGTTATATTGTTGTTTATGTTTGGTGTTCAGATATATCTGCTAAGTAATAGCTAAGTTGACCAATCTTAACAGATCACATCTTGAGTTACTTCTTCAAATAATGAAGAAATTTTAAATTTGCTATTTAAACAGTGTCTTTCGTCCAGATACAGATTGTTTATGCAAATAAAATGTACTCAGGTTTCATGACATCAGTGAATAACATGAGAATTTTGACCTAAGTCAAAATACAGCCATGATTTCTCACAATTGCTTGTTATCATAAAATATGTATTGCACTTGAACAGCTTTTTGAGAGAATTTTATCTATGCAAATTTATCTTAAGTTTATCTTAAATGTCATGAATAAACAAATCCTAAACTTTTTGTTTATCTCTTTGTTGAAATATACTTGTTTCAGTCATTGATTGAATATTATTCAAGATAGACCAATTAGATTTCCTCAATAAACAAGAAGGTACATCCATATGTTTGAGTTTTGATCATGACATAAGTGATGAATATTATGTACGTAATTTGTGCAAGGACAGGTGTCATCTTGTGGAATTCCACCATCATTTATGGTTCTCCACTGAAAAGATCGCCATATATGAATATCATGTTAATTCTGTATTTTTCATGAGCCCTACTTCATGTACAGAAGTTGAAGTTTATAATGCACAATCCTATTTCCCATTTCTAATTAGTGACCAACACATTTTTCATTTTTGAATTGGTGCTCATTAGCCTTTTGTTGAAATTCTGAAAGAAAATGAAAATGTCGTCAGTTTTCTAATGGAGCCTGGATTGCCTATTACTGGAAGCTTAATTGCTCTGCATTAACACCTTTTTTTTGTTATTCATAAAGACATTTAAAGCAGCCTGTCCTTCTGCTCGTTATGTCTATCATGAAAGGTATCTTTCTGCTTTATTCACGAACTAAACTGATTGTACTGGGGTGGGATATAAACATCATGTAATTTGATCCCGTGTTGCATCTGCGTGGAATGACAGAAACAGCCCAGTTTGCTTTTTCTCCATTTTGTTTTCATTTCTGGGACTCGATCCTCAAACTTTTGAGATGAATAGGAATAGATAATACTCTGCTCAGTTATGCACAAGACTCTGTTTATTTCATTATAGATCGTATGAATCCTCAGAACTGCCACAGGACTGAACAATGTATCTGAAAATGCTTCCTTCACACATTTTCCAGGAATTCTGTATTAAATCTTTTCCAGCAATGGAAAAGTCTTATTTTGTGTTTGAAGCTTTGCTTTAAAACTGTAGAAGGCAACTATGTGATTTTACCCAAATATTTTATGCAAGCATTGTAATTATAATCTTGAAAGTCAGATCACAAAAAAAAATCAGATCTACTTGTGGTTAAATTTGTTTTGCAATGTGCATTCACTTCAATCTTTACCACTCTCATCTTGTCTGGGATTTTTCATGTTGACTCTTCAGTCTTCATTATTTGTATCATATCATTTGTATTGTATTTTCTATTGTCAATTATATTATTTGAGAATTCACCTTGGTGTGAGTGAGAATGATTGGATTGGAAAACGAGGTGAATATTACCTGATGAATAGTTCTGACAACCTCTCTTGTCAGAAATAGAGGGTCACTTTGGTTTACTTTCGAAGGGCTGATTTCAACAAGGTTCTGGATCAGTGGTGCTGGAAGAGCACAGCAATTCAGGCAGCATCTGAGGACAGGCAAAATCGACGTTTCGGGCAAAAGCCCTTCATCAGGAATAAAGCTGATTCCTCCACTGATTTCAACAAGGAGCAAGCCTTCTGATTTACTGGAAATGGATAGATCCATGGTATTCCATCTCCAAAGCACTTAGATATATCATAATGCCCTTGTAAAAAAAATAATCAGAAGTTATCTGATTCAATCATGATGAACCAAGGATTTAAATGTAAACAGATGGAATCACTGCCCAGAAAATGCTGGTGTCTCAGAATAAACATGAAACTAAAACTGTTTCCTTTGTGTACTCAAAAAAAGTAACCAAAAAATGCAATTCAGAGGAAGAATTGATATTTCTATTTTATTTTGTAACATTTACCACACACACACCGTGGGCGGCACGGTGGTCCAGTGGTTAGCACTGCTGCCTCACAGCGCCTGTAGACCCTGTTTCAATTCCCGACTCAGGCGACTGACTGTGTGGAGTTTGCACATTCTCCCCGTGTCTGCGTGGGTTTCCTCCGGGTGCTCCGGTTTCCTCCCACAGTCCAAAGATGTGCGGGTCAGGTGAATTGGCCATGCTAAATTGCCCGTAGTGTTAGGTTAAAGGGGTAAATGTAGGGGTATGGGTGGGTTGCGCTTCGGCGGGTCGGTGTGGACTTGTTGGGCCGAAGGGCCTGTTTCCACACTGTAAGTAATCTAATCTAATCAAACTTCCATTATTACTTTGATGGTGTCTCCACCTGCCTGTACCTAAAGAAGATGCAGCAATACATCAGAAGTCATGAACTGTTTTCATGAGCATTTTGTCCTGATGACTTTTATTTTGAGGACTGCTGTTTCAAAGGATTGTGGAATTTGAGTTCTGTGTAGATCTCAGGATTCTTTTTACATGCAATTGGTGAACTGTTACTTTGAATGTTGGGACAGTTGATATTTCTTTAAATACACTTAGGGAAATCACAAAACCTCAGTTAATTGTTGGAGTCAATACTAAGAATTGTCTGCCTGGATTTTATGACTTTTGTGATTGGATATTGTTTTCAAGGTCAGTTGGGGAGAAGCCTGCTGAAGTCTTTCTAGTTTTCAATGTGAAACAAATTGTTCACTTGAAGAGTTTGGAAGGCTTCTCAATACTGTGATTGCTGATCAAGTGGCATCGGCCAAGATCCTAGAATCAATTGCACATATCTAATGACCTGTCTCCGTGTGCCAGACAGTCAGACTGACAGCCGTCTCGTCATGTCAAATCTGTCACATCTGGTCATGTTTTTCCATCAACAACTGACTATTATTGGCCAAGTTTTTTTTCTCTGAAACTGAGTGTGTGCATGTGAGAAAGTGCATGTTTTGAGTGAGCGTATGTCTTTTTTCCTTTTGAGATAAACACATTTTCATATTACAAAACATATGTGTAATGTTAAAGAAATATGGTTGATGGATATTTGTATTCAAAGACTAATGTAAAGAATGCATACAATTAGGTAAGAAGTGTACTGTTGTGAAGTAGGTGGATTATGGAAAGTATTCTTCTCCGATTTCAGTTTTAACTATTGGGCGACATATAGGGACAAATTTCACTGAGAAAATCCCAATTCTGCCAGTGAGGTGATACTCTCTGTGTTCAGGCTGTTATTGACATGCAAGGGTTTTCATTTTCAGTATTTAGAAATTTAAAAGTTTGTTTTTTTGTAAGTATCAGTCTCCAGTAAGTACATATTCCTTAGTGAGTGATTATGCATTCAATATTGCCTCACTTGCTGTTCTTGCAATATTATCTGTTTGAATGCTGTTAAGAGTGAACAGTTTAAAAACTCCATTTACAGGAGCTGAAGATCTGACCAGTGCCTAACTCCAAATGCTTCCTACCTTACCATAGAATAGGAATCAACACCACCACTACCAACTCCCAAAGGGTACCACTCTTGATGTTACCAAAATGAAAATACAGGAGCCATCTCTGATTCCGATTGTCTCACATGCTTCGTGGCCACAATTTATATTCATGTTGCCTCACCTACGAGGTTTTTTTTACAGTTCCCATCAAGGTATTTTGAGTCTTGCCCAGGCTGCCACTTGGGTTTTTGCTATAATTGCCCCCATGGTGTAATGGCATACATTCAAAAACAGAACAGAGAATTTTAAAATCAGCAACATGCAAATATCAGAACTGCTTCTGACATAGGACAATAATTTCAAAATTAATAATTCTGAATCAAATTACATTTCAATTACAGTTTTGATAAAATGCCTATTCTGTATAAAGAGAGACAGAGGATGCAAATGCAAGGAGCTTCTGATGAACCTTTGGAAACACTAATTTCCCTTCTTCTGACTCATACTTCCATTTTTCTAAGGATGAGAAACTTAGTTCTCTAATTTGACTCCTTGGAGAAGAGAAGGCTAAGAGGAGTTTTGATATACATATTCACAATCAGGAGAGAGCAGGACAGAATAGAAAAGGAGCTACTTTTCCAGTTAATGGACGAGTTGAGAACGAGTGGGTGCCAACGTAAAGTCAACGGCACAAGAACACAAGACTGCATAAAGAAGAACTTTTTTATTCAACAATTCTTTTGGGATCTGAAAAGCATTGACTGAGACTGAAATGGAGGCAGATTCAAACTTGGCTTCTAAAAGGAAATTGTAGTATTATCTGAAGAGAAATTATTTGCAGAATTATGAAGCAGGGAATTAGCTGAATTGCTATAGCAATCGAGAGTAGGCATGAACACAAAAAGGACCAAATGGTCTCTTTCTATGCTGTAACCATCCTTGGTTGATGTTTCTTCTTTTCATTAATGAGGCTCATGTATTATTAAAATGGTTGTCAGGGAGATTTGAACCACTTTTTAGTTCACCCAATTTCTAATTACCTCCTTTCATGCATAATGAGCATTCACTTTACGTTGAAAAGCAGGTAAATCTGTACCACAAATTGCTTGAGATTGAGCTCAACAGCTCACAGCTAGGACCAATAGCTCTGGAGGCAGCAAAGGAACCAGAGACGCCAGGTCAAGTCATCATATTCAACCTTTCTGAGCATTCATTTATGTATCAGAAAGAACAAAAATACACCACCAGGCATGGGAATGAGTGTTTGGATCCTTCTACCTGGTCTTTCCTCTGCTTCCCACAGCTGAATTTTGATTTCAAAAAACACTACCGTCACCAACCCCTTCACTCACCCTTAGCTTCCTGCCAGCACTGACTATGGTTTGGGTCTCTGCAGACATTGAGACTTCCATCAAAGGTCCCTGGTCACATACCCAGCAACACATATGGCTGTGTTATTAGTTTCCAGAGAGGCAGCTCTGACAAATGGTGACGACCCTGAAATAAAAGCATCTCATATTCAAGTGTCCGTAAGGAACCCTGGTATACCTGTAAGCCACCCTCAAATGTACCTACCTTGAGAATTAAAGCTATTTTAGAAATTATTTTGAGATTGTGTTCTCTGCTGACTCTTTCCTTAGAGTTCTGGTACATTATAACACTTCATTTGTCTAAAGACACATATGCTTAAATGAAAAATACAGGAAACAATTAAAACCTCAATGACGTTTTTTATAGCAGTAATGAGGAACAAGATGAGGTGTCAGTATGCAAGCACATAGATGCCATCTGTTACAAATTGTTTCTCAGCTTAGAATGCACAATATGATTCTTTATAAATGGTTCTGTAGTTGCAAATGTATTACCCATATTACCATGACATTTTCAAATAGAAATGTAATTTATTGCAGCTCAGCGAACTCTTTCTCCTTAGTTCAGAACAAAACACTTTGTGACATTATTTCCCTATTTCAGTCCTTTTAGGGTACACTTGAGTATTTTACAACTGACTTTGACTTTGCAATAACAAAAAATCCCATTCAGTTCTACTACTTCTATGTAATCAATGAGATTTTCCACATCTGGATAGTACCATGAATACAATGTGTGTAAAACAGATGGATGAGCTTGAAAATTTCAGCTGCATGAAAACTAGGTCAAATCAAATACATTACCATTTTCATGGATAAGTGCAACAAAGAAGGTGGGCCAGTAATAATCTTCTTTAAATAATGCCACTGTTGCATCGTAATTATATCCCCTTCCTTTTTTCATTCCTTCATGAATAAAATACAAATGGGAGACAAAATAAATTTCAGAATTAGTTTTGCTTCAGCAATTCATTGTTATACAGCAATAAGTAAAATTAATTCCAATTTATCAATGCTGACCACAGTGTATTGCCGAATGGATTTTGGAGATTTTACCAATGGCACCTATTCATGCACTCATCCTTCTTTAAAAATGTCATTGATTTTCCCATTTATTAAAATAAATGGACAAAACTCTTTTTTTATTGTAGGTAGAAGATAGAGGGTGGTGGTGGAGGGTTGATTTTCAGACTGGAGGCATGTGACCAGTGGTATGACACAAGGATCAGTGCTGGGTCCACTGCTTTTCGTCATTTATATTAATGATTTGGATGTGAACACAGGAGGTGTGGTTAGTAATTATGCAGACGACACCAAACTTGGAGGTGTAGTGGACAGCAAAGAAGGTTACCTCAGTACAATAGGATCTTGATCAGATGGGCCAATGGACCGAGGAGTGGCAGATGGAGTTTAATTTAGATAATGTGAGATGCTTCATTTTGGAAAGGCAAATCAGGACAGGACTTATACACTTAATGGTAAGGTCCCAGGGAATGTTACCAAACAGAGAGACCTTGGAGTGCAGGTTCATAGCTCCTTGAAAGTGGAGTCTCAGATAGATAGGTTTAGTGAAGAAGACATTTAGTATGCTTTTGCTTATTGGTCAGCGCATTGAGTATAGGAGTTGGGTAGTCATGTTGCGACTGTACAGGACATTAATTAGGCTATTTTTGGAATATTGTGTGCAATTCTGGTCTCCCTGCTGGAAGAAGGACATTGTGAAACTTGAAAGAGTTCAGAAAATATTTACAAGAATATTGCCAGGATTGGAAGGGTTGAGCTATATGAAGA
Organism: Chiloscyllium plagiosum; assembly: GCF_004010195.1. Taxonomy (NCBI): domain Eukaryota; kingdom Metazoa; phylum Chordata; class Chondrichthyes; order Orectolobiformes; family Hemiscylliidae; genus Chiloscyllium; species Chiloscyllium plagiosum. The sequence goes on along the minus strand of NC_057729.1, from coordinate 37,585,910 downwards.
GGCAGGGGCTGTTTTCCCGGGAGTGTCGGAGGCTGAGGGGTGACCCTATAGAGGTTCATAAAATCGTTGCCCCTAAGGTCTCTTTTATATCTTTCCTCTCTCACCCTAAACCAATGGTCTCTAGTTCTGGAGACCCCAACCCGGGGAAAAGACCTTGACTATTTCCCTATCCATGCCCCTCATGATTTTATGAACCTCTATAGGGTCACCCCTCAGCCTCCGACACTCCCGGGAAAACAGCCCCTGCCTCTTCATATAGCTCAACCCTTCCAATCCTGGCAATATTCTTGTAAATATTTTCTGAACTCTTTCAAGTTTCACAATGTCCTTCTTCCAGCAGGGAGACCAGAATTGCACACAATATTCCAAAAATAGCCTAATTAATGTCCTGTACAGTCGCAACATGACTACCCAACTCCTATACTCAATGCGCTGACCAATAAGCAAAAGCATACTAAATGTCTTCTTCACTAAACCTATCTATCTGAGACTCCACTTTCAAGGAGCTATGAACCTGCACTCCAAGGTCTCTCTGTTTGGTAACATTCCCTGGGACCTTACCATTAAGTGTATAAGTCCTGTCCTGATTTGCCTTTCCAAAATGAAGCATCTCACATTATCTAAATTAAACTCCATCTGCCACTCCTCGGTCCATTGGCCCATCTGATCAAGATCCTATTGTACTGAGGTAACCTTCTTTGCTGTCCACTACACCTCCAAGTTTGGTGTCATCTGCATAATTACTAACCATACTTCCTGTTTTCACATCCAAATCATTAATATAAATGACGAAAAGCAGTGGACCCAGCACTGATCCTTGTGTCACACCACTGGTCACAGGCCTCCAGTCTGAAAATCAACCCTCCACCACCACCCTCTATCTTCTACTTACAATAAAAAAGGACAAGATTAATTTAGAATATCTAGTCAGCATGGATGAGTTGGACCAAAGGGTCTGTTTCTGTGCTGTACACCTCCATGACTCTGTTCTGATATGTATTGCCAGACAGGTGCTCTGCTAGGAATGTGCATTGGAAAATTTACTTAGATATCTGAATTATATGTTCCTGTTTGATGATGATTGAGCAATACCTTTGAAATATTTTCGGTTTTGTGTGTCCACAAAAAACTAAACTGACCCCTCCATTTGGTATTCATTAGCTCATCCTGTGAAGATAGCAGCAGCAAATTTGGAAAACACAGCCCAAGTCACATCTGTCTGCTTCCATGATGACCATGAAATTTGAGGGTATGAAGACGCATATTGAGACTGCAATATGCAAATGAGGATTCTGTATCTGATCTTGTAATTGCTATTTAAACCTAACAATGATCTTTCAGGTATTGCAAGAATTGGCAAACATAACAGTTAAAGAAAGGTGTGAGCAGTTGACTCCATCTCTTTCTGGCACTGTTTGTGGGTCAAGAGAAGCAAAAGTGCTGCCTTCCAAGTTACAACATTTTGTTGGAACCAAGTGTATCATATATCCCCTGCCAATTCTGTAATATACCTGTTCCCTCTCTAATATTTTAAATGCTTTAACATCCATCCTATGATATTTTGAATATCCCTTTGCTCCCAACTGCCAGACCAATATCTCTGCTTGTGGTCTTTTCTGGAGATGTCGATTGACTTCAGTACTCCCCTTACATAGCTGGCTTTTAGACATGACATCTGGCTGGCATGTAAATCTGGCCAGTAACAATGCAGGGGGACAATAAATAAACATGATAATGAGATCCAGTCACAAAATTCAGTCAAAACTTTGCATTTTCAGGAAAATCCTGCTCCTTCCTGCCTCCTCTGAATTTCAGAACTGATATACCTGGGTGCTGATAACTCCACATTCTCCCTCTAGTTCACTATAGTTAGTGAATCATAAATTTGCCATTTCAGAAATTCTTTCATAGCTTTTGTCAGGTGTACAGACAATTCAAAGCAGACAAAAACTACTTGCAGCAGCTTGAAAGAAAAACCTCTGTTCATTTACCAATCTGTAAATGGGAAAGATAACTTATATTTTCATATCATCATTCATGACCTCAAATCAAACACTACAGAGTTGTAGTCACTGTTGTAATGTAGGGAAATTTGTTATACTTGAGAATTACAATTCTTTGGATAATTTGACATGACTAGATAGTCCAAAAGATTTTTCCTCATGTGTTTCAAATTAAAATTAAATGGCTTTGACTTAACAAGAGCAGACTGTAAATGTATTCTATTGTTTATTAAATCTGATTTGGAGATTTTAAAATGAAATGTAATAATCATATTAATTATATTAGTCATTAATTAAATTTGTTTCCATATTAACATGAAAATAATCAGCTTGGATACAGAATGAGTTAAATACGATCATTACAAGCAGTCGGAATAGACTCAACCATTGTTGAAAAACCTGCATTCATCTCAGTGCTACTTCACAATTTATGCAAAGCTATGGAACATCATTTCATTTGAACAGTAATCAATGGATTCTCTGGTTAGCTGATTACTCCCAGCTGCAGACAGTTGCCAGTAATCAGTGGGAAAGACACCTCAGTTTCTTTTAACAATACAATCAAGAGCTCAGTTGAAACTCCATAAATTTCTGCCATCAAATAATTTGTAAAACATTTATGATTTCATGTTAACTATACGTGTGCATAGTTGGAACAACGAATGTTTCTACAATATAGGTTGGATGGAGACAACCTTCTCGTATTTTAATATTCTCTTCCCTTTTGCTCTTCTAACAGTTAACTGCTTCATAAATAAACCTAATGCCAATGTAAGAAGTAGGACACATCAGCCAGTTCTTTTTAGAGATAAGAAAAGTAGTGTATTTTAATTCTTCTGAATAGGAGTTAGACAGTTAACAGTCGGCAATGTTAGTTATTTCTTTAAACTGCAGGAAATACACAACACTATCTGTATTTATAATGTTACTTGAAAATGATACATTTGTGACTGGAAGATTCCTGTGAGACATGGTAGGGTACCAGCATGCCCAGATATTTAAATCTACCTACCACAGAAGTGTATCCTAACATGTGTGAACACATGGATTAAAATATCTAGAGATGTGATTATTTTTCGATGAAACTTAAAAGTATTTAAAACAGCTTTGCCCAATTGGGGAGACTAATCCTTTCCCTTGAAATTTAGGTATCCAGTTGGTAATTTCAACTGGTTATGTCTGACATTTTTTTTAAGAGTTTAGGAAAAACAGTTATAAACATGTTCTGGTCAAGCTTCAATTTATTCTGAAAAATAATGTCTATGTCTGAAGCTGAGACATAAGAGAGAAAATTTGAAGGAAATTCACAATGAGCCACAAAGTATGGTCAGGGACTTATTGTTCTGCTTTATGATGAGTGTCAACACAAAAGATACTTTCTGCTATACATTTATCGTTTGAAAAGGCTGGGTAATAAGTTTAGGGGAAGGCCTAAGGTTTCCAACTGCTGGCTATTTGCTTTGTGACTTAAAAACAGGAAATGGCCAACAGTCAGAAGTGAATTGGACATGTTAGTAGTACCTCAGTTGATCCATTGATACTCAGGTACTAAATAATGTAGTTTTCAGATGGAGTGATAAAAGAACTGGCAGCCTGCCCCTCTGCTTCAGGAAAAGGCTGATGGAATTTTTAAAAAATTAGTCTACATTAGTTGCAGGACTCTGCATATACTTTTCAGCTACAAATAGAGTAGCATAAAGAAAAACAAAGAAAAGCAGAATGAGATGGAAAAAATTGGTAGCCAAACCGAAAACAGATAAATTAAGGTCTTATGTATGGTTTCTTTATCTTTTCTTATATTTTGACAAGGGGTTGACATCGAATTCTTAACTTAATGCTTGGGTTGCAGTGGATGGATGCCAGTCTAATGAGCTATACCCCTGTGCCTCATCAGCTGCTACAAACATCTGCTCATAGAACAGGGCCACTGCTGCCTGATCCCAGAATGGAGATTCTGAGCTGCCATGTGGAGCCTGCCATGTTCAGCTGATGATGAGCCTGCTGCTGGAAGATTGGAGTTCAAAGCAGTGAAAGCACCCATGGGAAAGAGAGGCATGAGGCACTTGGGCCATGTCAGCTGATGCTCAGTTCGCACGCGGATGGCTGGGGCTGGCAGTTGACAAATCCTGCAAGGCCTTAAAGAGATGCTATTGTGTAAACAACATGAGCATATTTTTTTTTATTTAACCCCCACACTACCGCCTAGAACATAGAACATAGAACATAGAACAATACAGCACAGAACAGGCCCTTCGGCCCACGATGTTGTGCCGAACATTTGTCCTAGCTTAAGCACCCATCCATGTACCTATCCAATTGCCACTTAAAGTTCGCCAATGATTCTGACTCTGCCACTCCCACAGGCAACGCATTCCATGCCCCCACCACTCTCTGGGTAAAGAACCTACCCCTGACATCTCCCCTATACCTTCCACCCTTCACCTTAAATTTATGTCCCCTTGTAACACTCTGTTGTACCAGGGGAAAATGTTTCTGATTGTCTACTCTATCTACTATTCCCCGATCATCTTATACACCTCTATCAAGTCACCCCTCACCCTTCTCTGTTCCAATGAGAAAAGGCCTAGCACTCTCAACCTATCATTGTACGACCTATTCTCCATTCCAGGCAACATCCTGGTAAATCTTCTCTGCACCCTCTCCAAAGCTTCCACATCTTTCCTAAAATGAGG
>NC_057729.1:37530008-37580795 GCF_004010195.1 Chiloscyllium plagiosum | reverse complement strand
AATTCAATATGACTTGTAAGGCAAGACCTACCCTTCACAAATCTGTGCTGGCTGTCCCTAATCAAGCAGTGTCTTTCCAGATACTCATAAATCCTATCCCTCAGTACCCTTTCCATTACTTTGCCTACCACCGAAGTAAGACTAACTGGCCTGTAATTCCCGGGGTTATCCCTATTCCCTTTTTTGAACAGGGGCACAACATTTGCCACTCTCCAATCCCCTGATACCACCCTAACTGCGGTAGTGCTTATTCTTTGTGTGTGTGCAGGTGTGAGACACAGTGAGAGACACAAGGTGTACGAATCTTTATTCAATTTCCACCACCAGGAAGAAAGGAAACATCCAAGTGACCAGTGACAAGCAGTGCCCTTCACATCAAAGGGCAATGCTGTGTGATCAAACAGTGAAGGGGAGGGCAGGGATTAAATCAAAATAGAATTGGAGGAGGAGATAATGCACTCCACTCCCTGCGGTGCCCACCTCTCCCTGAACAACTCCAGGGTGTTGGTGGAGACTGCGTACTCCTTCTCCAAGGACACCTTGGCTCTAACGTAACCGCGGAAGAGGGGCAGGCAGTCAGCCCTAACAACCCCCTCCATGGCTCACTGCCTGGACCTGTTTATGGCCAGTTTGACCAGGCCTAGGAACAGACCCATGAGGAGGTCTTCAGACCTGTCCTCCCTCCTCCGTACCGGGAACAACATGAGTATATTCTGGGAATCTTCAAAGAGGATTGGATACCATGCTAATGCAAATTCATGTACACTTGTTAACTATTTACTCCAGATATGGAGCATGATTCTAAACTCTCGTTCCAATTCCAAATAATCTGACATCACTGATGATCCAGTGCAGTTAACCAACTACGCATTAACTCCATACACTGAAACCACCCCCCCACCTCCCACACCAACCTCAATCCCCTACAAACTATACATCATAAACTTGTTACATTTTCATCCTACTTCTGTTTGACCCTTCCTTGCCAACCACTAGCAGTCTTTTCCAATAAAGACACCTTGCTCCAACAGTGTTGCTGACTCTTTCTGAGGAAGGAGATGGACTAATGTGCTCCATCACCACCTTGGAAGGAAATACATCGGCTGACCCTAGTGCCAGTTTCTTGCAAGAATTGGTATTTGGAAATGACACTGCCAATGATTTGAAGACAAGAGCAGTAAAGACTGATCAAAGGAGGACTGAGTCACAAAACAAATCTTCAGCAGCTTGAACCATCAAAATCTCTTAACGTTGATGAGAATAGATTAAATTTCTTAATCTCCTCTACTGCTTTTCTTTCTTTTATACATCCTGAGGAAACTTTAAATCAGTGGCATGAACAGAAGAGTTCTTCCTGGGAACTGAAATTGCTTCGTTGTAGCAGCAGGGAACGATAGATCAAAGAATGAACTGTTCAGTATGTAATCTTCTTAAAACATAACAATAACTCTGTCTCAAATACAACATCCTAAAATATAATACTTCTGACCACTTGGGTTCCTGAAGGTAATTTTCCAAGGTTTCCCAGACAAACAATGCCAGGAAATTTATCTGTCTTTAATCACTTATCTTGGATGTTGTTGGCAACTCACAACAGAGTCGCTCTGTAATGCTCTAACTTACAGAATTACGTTTTCCATCAAAAAAGGCAAAATCCTGGAAGGGCTTTGATTTTTTTTTATTGAATGAAATACAACATTAAATTTGTACAAAGCTTTTTTGAGAGTTCAATGCTTGTACGAGGGCTGTATTAATACTTGTCTTTCCGTGACAAATAGAGATTTAGAAAAAAATTGGCAGCCATGGATTTTGAAGTGATAATTAACTAATGTGTGTAGGTGTGGAAGTGCAAGATGTAGGTGTAACTCTTAATCAATACATCGTCCTTGTTTTTTGAACAGAGGAAGTGGTGCAGACGTTTGTAGCTAAGAAGGAGGTGTGCAAAACATTGGATGAGATAAATACAGTGAAACGAGAAAATATGAAAGAATTTTGCAGCTTTGAGAGTAGGTAAATCACCAGACCCAGATAAAATGAATGTCAAGCGAAACACAGGAGGATGTATGAAGGATCTGATGACAATTATTCCAGATCCACTCTGGCTGTCGGCAGACTGCAGAGAACTGGAGGACTGCTAATGTTCTTCTTTTTGAAATAAGAGAAAAAGTTAACCTCAAAAATAGATACATTGTTTGAAAGATTTGACTCACAGAATTGATTCATAGGAATGGCACAGATTAATTAGTGACAGCCAGCTTGAATTTATTATGAAACTCATGATTGACTAATTGAATAGAATATTTTGAAGAGGTAACTGGGGTGGTGGGGAGTAGTGCACTTGATCCAGTTTATTTGTATTTTAACAAGGCCTTTCAGATCAAGATTATAGATTTGGTCAAAAATTAAAGCCATGAGATGCAAAGAAAAATGGTAAGTGAGCTTCAATATTAGGCTATTGATAAGAAGCAGAAGAAAATAGCTATGCTGTATTTTTGTGACTGAAATGCTTCTTCCACTGGAATTCTGCAGGGTTATTGCCAGATTCTCTTTTTTTTAAATGGTGTTTATTAATAATTTAGATTAAATGTAGAAGGCATAATTAAGCAGTTTGTGGAAGATACAACAATCGGATATATGATCAGAAGCAAGGAAGAAACCTGTAACCTACTGGTAGATATAATGAATTGCGTAGATGCACAGAAAGGTAACAAACAAAAGTGAACTCATACATGAAGGAAATTATTTGAAGGGGACAAATAAGGCAACACAGTATCCAATAACGTGATTGGATATTTATAACGTTAGAGGATCCTTGGAGCACATGTTCACTAAAAGTAGCATGACTGGTGAGATAAATTGGTCAAGAAAGCATATGGATTACTATTCTTTATTAACCAAAGCTTAAGAGCAGCATGCCTGTGCTCAAAATGTATAACATACCAGCTGGACCATATCTGATGTATTGTGTGAAGTTCTAGTGTTGGAAGTCTGAAATCACAAGAGAATTTGCCAGAATAATGACAAGGATGATGCCAAAATTAGAAATTTTAATTATGAGGAAGCATTAAATTGTTTGAGTTGTTTCATTTGAAACAGGGGAGGCTGTGGGGGAAGACATAATTGAATTGTGTACAATTACAATGGGCCCAGATAGGATGGATAGGATGAATCTATTTCAATTAGCAAAGAGGAGATCAGTAAGTAGGGGCATAAGTTTAAAGTAATTGCTCAGAGGATGAGAGGGGAATTAGGGAAAAAATGTTTTCATGTAGAAGGTGGTGGGATATGGAATTTATTGCTATAGAATGTTAAGTGTAAAAACCGTCGTCATATTCACAAAGTATTTGGATGCGCAATCGAACTGCTGTAACTTTTGGCATTATAGACCAAGAATTGGTGAATGTTATGAAGCTGGATTGTTCTTTTGCAAACCATCAACGTGCCAAATGACCACCATCTCAAATTATTCATGTTCCTGTGACAACCTCGCAAGTTGTTGCTATTTTGTAACAGTTGTTCTTTAACTATTTCCTTTTACAGCATATTCTAATTTTAATTAACCCTTTTCATATTTCACTTCTTCCATTGAGCTGTTAGTCATGCTAAATATTTCCCTCACAGTTTTGGGTTTATTTTGATCTGATTATCCCTCCATGAAGCATCTTCAAAGTGTTACTGTACTAATTGGGATCAGCTAAACCTTGTTGTTTACAAGGTCATTGATTGATTGGCCCAGGTTAACAACCCAAACAGGAAAGCCTTGGCTGACCAATATAACCAGGAGATTAGGTTCCCCTTGGTCCCCTGCTCAGACGGAATTTCAGATTAGCCCCAGAATCTTTGACCTTCCACAGGAGCCTGTGCCCCACAACCTGAGCCACCTCCTAAATTTTGGATGTGTCCCTCTTAGGGATGTGAAATAGTGGGCTGTACCAACTGCTGCTGCACACCATCCACCTCTTCTCTTTTATCCACTACCTGGACATGCCTGAGCATGCCCACTTGTCTCTGTGGGGTGGAGATCCCCCATGGAGGGCTCTCTATGCAGGAGTCCTCCCTCTTTTTCACCGGGGGATCTGAAGTGGAGGGTTTTGCATGCAGCAATCCCATACAACTGCAGATTGTGGTGGTTCATGGACTCCCAGCCCAGCTGTTTGTTTTGTGGTGCTGTGGAGTGCATGGACCATGTAAAATGGGGTGTGAGCATTTGCACTCCCTTTTTTAGTTTTCTTAAAGATCTTCTTTCATGTTTTTGGTTGCAATTCAGTCTCATGCTCCTGATCTTTGGGCACTGGAGGGATGTGGAGGGAGAGGCAGATCAGAGGATCTCGTCATGGGTCTGGCCCTGACCAGGCTGCCCATTAACAGGTCCAGACAGAGGGCCATAGAGGTCGTCATATGGCCGACTGCCTTCCCCTCTTCCGCAGTTAAGTTCAGGTCTGGGTGTCCCTGGAGAAGGAGCATGTGGTGTCTAGCAACACCCTCGAGGTATTCAAGTACACGTGGGCACCGTGGGGCGTGGAGTGCTTTGTTTCCCCCAACAACTCCGGGTGCTCCGGTTTCCTCCCACAGTCCAAAGATGTGCAGGTCAGGTGAATTGGTCATGCTAAATTGCCCGTAGTGTTAGGTAAGGGGTAAATGTAGGGGTATGGGTGGGTTACGCTTCGGCGGGTCAGTGTGGACTTGTTGGGCCGAAGGGCCTGTTTCCACACTGTAATGTAATCTAAAAATCTAACTGTATTTTGACTGAATCCTACTCTCCCCTTCACATTTTTGTTCACACAGCCTTTGCCCTAAAGGAATGGGGCAGTGCTTGTCACCAACCACTCAGGTGTTTTTTCTTCCTGGTGGTGGAATATGAATAAAGTTTTCTGCAGTCAGTGTTTCTTCACGGTATCCTACACCTACACGCACACGACATGAGTGCTGGGGGGAAATAAGCACTACTGCAGTTTGGCAGTAGTGTGCGGAGGAAGAGGGAAAAAGAAACAACCAGATGAGAATCTCTTCAGTTCAAGAGCTGATTCTAAGCTGATTCTAAGCCACAGCCAGTGTTTTTTTACTGGTCAATAAAGGGTGGCTTGATGACGGGACCGGGCATCTGTGCAATTATTTCAGTTACTTAGCACTGGATTTAAAATGATGCTGGGTGTGGGCACACATTGCAAATCCTGTACTCAGATGATGGCATGATTGGTTACCAACACCTGCGGACACAATGCTGCTTTCAAAGGAAGTGCAGGAGGCAAGAGCGAATAACCTACAGGCACCTGCTCAACAGCTTCCTGAGCTCATTAGAGGCTCAAAATGAGCTCAACAGAGTAACAGCTAAGAATTTTCAATTCAGAGGCACAGGGAAAACAGAGTCTAGGACAAGCTGTGGTCTAGCTATTGAGAACACCATGTGAATTCGAGAGTACTATCAAATACAACATTCAACTGTTGTGTGGCCAAGCATGTTAATGTGTTTCCCTCTTAGTGGGAAAGATTTATGAATAGGTTATCCTCACTCGCCCATTCTAGAATAATATTCATATGAGATGTTCCATTCCAAATGGTCTCTGTTCAACCTTTCCCAATATGAGGGTTGCTGATGCACCATTGGTGTGACTGACCACTTGATTTGATAATGTTAAAGAGAACTATGGGCTTGCAATCTGCTCAGCCTGTGTGCATGTGTGTGTGTGTGTGGTGTATATAAAGTTGCAAGCTTGTCCCTTGACTGTCATGCATCTTGCTGAACTCAATAGATCATTAAAGCACTTTCCGGACTATATCCAGGTCCTTGTCTTCTTCTTTATTCTTTCATGGGATGAGGGCATCACTGGCTAGGCAGCAGTTATTGCCCATTCCTAATTGCCCAGAAGGAAGCTAAGAGTCAATCACCTTTGCTGTGGGTCTGGAGTCACATGTCGGCTAGACCAGGTAAGCATGGCAGTTTCCTTCCTTGAAGGACATTTGTGACTGAGATGGTTTTTTCTGACAATCAGAATGGATTCACACTTAATACCAGATTTTAAAAATTGAATTCAAATTCCGCCATCCGCTGTGGTGGCATTCGAACCTGGGTCCTCAAAACATTACCAGGGTCTCTGAATGAATAGTCCAGCAATAATACCACTGGGCAATTGCTTTCCTCCAAATGACTCATTGATTGCCAACTCCATTGTCCCCTTAATGCACGCTTCTTTGTCTGGCTGGAAAGATTTGTTCTTTTAGAAGAAGGGAAAAGCATAGCTCTCCTATCTAACAACAGCAACTATCAGACTGTCAAGGAAGGTGTTAGAGAACTTTGGGACCTCTGGGCCATCTGCCCAGGCCATCACTGGCCTCTGACAACACATCCGTTCCATTCTTCAAGGCAATAGTAAGCCTTGTTATGGCTGCCATTTGCCTTCAGGTAGCAGGCTGGAGGAACACAACAAGCCAGGCAGCATCAGGAAGTGCAGAAGTTGACGTTTTGGGTATAACCCTTCTTCAGGACTGGGGGGGTGGGTGTGGGGGGAGTTGCAGATAAAAGGGGAGGCGGGGCAGAGTGGTGAAGTGGGGATAGGTGAAGACAAGTTGAGCATACGGAGGTTGGTCAATAGGAGGAATGAATCTGGTGGATGGCAGGGAACAGTGGAAGGGAGGGGAAGGGGCTCGGAAGGGGGAAGGAGGTTATTTCAAATTGGAGAACTCAATGTTGAGACCTCTAGGTTGTAGGATACTCAGGCATGTGCCTTTTAAAGTCATCCTGTGCTAAGAGTGTTCATGCAGTGCTCAATTCCACTAACAAGCAACACCTCTACTAACTATTCACCTCTGGACTAATTAATACATTTACCTGGAAAAGTATTGATGACCTGATGGACACAGCAGTACTTTAGCTGTAAGATTTTTGAACCTACATTAAAAATCCAGCTCCTAGACAGATACTATATAAGTGAAAATTGTTTTTGAGAAGGTAGCAAATGAAATCCAAGTATTTCAGAAAGGAGGAAGAGAGAAAATGTACTACAGACGTGTTAGACTAAAATCATCAATAGAAGGAAACATGTTTGAATCTAATATACAGGATGTGAAAACTGGGTCCTGAGAAAATAAGTGTAGATTTGTCCAGAGTTCACAAGGATTTACAAAAGTGAAATCATGTTTGACAATTTGCTAGAATTTTTGAAGTTGTAACTAACAGAAGAGACAATGGGGGAACAATAGATGTGGTAGATGTGGACTTTCAAAAGACTTTTGATAAGGTTCCACACAGGATGTCAGTAAATAAAATTAGAGCGCACGTTTTGGGATAATATACTGGCATAGAAGAAAACAGTAGGTTTAAACAGGCCACTGGCACATTCTAACTAATGGGGTACCACAAATGTTAGAGCTTGGGAACATGGCACATGAAACAATGCAGCTAAAATGTGGTTATTCATTTTGATAAGAAAATCAGGATGTTTTTAAAATGATAAATTTGGAAGTGTTTATTTGCAAAGGGATCTGGGTGTTCTTCATTGTAAGACACTGCAAGTCAACATGCAGATGTAGCACACAGGAAGGTTAATATTATGTTGGCCTTTATTGCAAGAGGATTTGAGTGCAAAAATAACGATGACTGGCTGTAATTTATGGAACCTTGGCTAGACCTGGAGTATTGTATGTTGTTTTAGAGGGACAGTAATGAAGGTTCACAAGACTGATCTCTTGAATGCCAGGATTGTCCGATGAGTTGAGTTTGAGGAGACTGGGCCTATATGCTCTAGAGTTTAGAATAATGAGAGTTGATCTAGTTGAAGTATACAGAATTTTTACAGACCTTGGCAGAGTAGGTGCAAGAGAAATCATTCCCCTTGCAGAGGGTTCTGTAACCAGGGACAGAATCTCTGAATGAGAAGTAAAAAAAAATGACTGAGATGAGAAGAAATTCCTGTGCTCAAAGGGTGGTGAATTTTTGGAATTTTCTATCTTAAAGGGCTTTTGAGCTTTAGTCATTGTGCGTATTCCAGACAAAGATCAGTAGATTTCTAGAGATTAAAGGATGCAAAATTAGAATAAGGGAAGTATGATTGGAGTAGGAAATTGGGGTATATTATAATGGAGGTTGTGCGAGAATAACGATTGGAGGATTGGGTAATGGGATTGAGAGTTTTTTTTTAGATTAGATTACTTACATTGTGGAAACAGGCCCTTCGGCCCAACAAGTCCACACCGCCCTGCCGAAACGCAACCCACCCATTTCCCTACATTTACCCCTTTACCTAACACTACGGGCAATTTAGCATGGCCAATTCACCTGACCTGCACATCTTTGGACTGTGGGAGGAAACCGGAGCACCCGGAGGAAACCCACACAGACACGGGGAGAATGTGTAAACTCCACACAGTCAGACGCCTGAGTCGGGAATTGAACCCGGATCTCTGCCGCTGTGAGGCAGCAGTGCTAACCACTGTGCCACCGTGCTGTGGGTGTTTGGTAGCGTATAAGAGTTTGATTGCTATGGGGAAGGAGCAGGAGGGTGGGATTAAATAAACAGATCCTTCAAAGCGTTCAATGTGATGGCCTGTCAAGCTGTAAAAATTAATGATTGGGTAATGGGTATAACTTAGGATCTAGAATAACATTGGAATGGGTACAGGAGACCAAGACATGGGTAATCGAGTATGGGATCAATGTGCATAAGGCCACATTGGATAGAGAACAGATGATATGGAATAGAGCTGTGGGGAGGAATAGGGAATGGGAGTAACTGAGTAGCTTTTTCAAAGAATGGAAAAAGGCATAATAGTTTGAGGGCCTCATACAGTGTATAATATCAAGGGATGTGGAAATGAAGAGGAAAGTGGCATTAAGGTAGAAGATTAGCCATGATCTATCTGAATGGCATACAAGGCTCAAGAAACAGAATGACCTACTCCTGCTTCTATTTCCTATATTCCTGAATACATTTTGGTAATTTTATCTGAACAAGACAAAATTGATTGCTTTTGTTTGCTTGCTCATTTTATTTTGTGAAATCTTTTTGGACAAGTTGTATGTTACATATGTGAAAGATTAAATTATCAGCAGACCATAATGTTGGACCGAACAAATCTAATAAACTTCTACTGATTTTTCCATCCAGAGCCTACAGGTTTTCCAGATCAAAAAGCCAATCATAACAGTGTAACATTTCTCGTAAAGAACAAATTGCTTTGTGAAAGTAAATAAATTCACTTGATCTCCTACAAATTGAGTTAAATTATTTTGTGATATAAATTAAGTAGATTTAACAGCAACTCTGACTTCATAAGTGGTGCTAGTCTCTAGTAGCAATATTTAATGAAAGGATAAGTGACATCTGGAGTTAGGATTTGATCTGGTGAGGACAATACGCATGTGTAATTTCAGTCAAAAACTCTGCCACAAATGCCTCGTGGTATTTGGAGCAATTGGATTTTGCTCACAGTTGACAATAATGGTACTCAGAAGAACAGATTTCATCTGGTGTCATTGGCTCAAGTAACAACACTAAACCCAATGTCCTATTATCAAAAACACATTTGATGAAGTGAATCACATAAGGCTACTTAAGACAAGAGCATCTTGTATTGACACAGATAGACGATTGACTAACCAATAAGAGTCAGAGTTAGTATAAGGGGATATTTTCAGGATGTATCTTGTGGAGTGCGACATGGATCACTCTTGCAGCCACAATTTGCAATATATGTTAATGGATTGGATGATGGGACAGAATGCACTATCACTGAAATTGCAGATAACACAAAAATAGATGGAAAGGCAAGAGGTAAGAATGACACAGAATTTAGAGGAAGGTGTGGACATGTCAAGTGAGTGAGCAAAAAGTTGATAGATAGAATATAGTGAGAGAAACTGTGAGTGTGATTTGGCAGGAAGGATAGAAGAGCTGGTGTTTTTAAATGGAAAAATACTGCAGAAAGCTGCAGCACTGAAGGATTTGGGAGTCCTCATGCATAAGTCACAAAATGCAAGCATCCAAGTATAGCAGGTAATAGGGACTTCAAATAGAAAGTTGGTCTTTATTGCATACAGCGATACAGTCTCGTTACAGCCTTTAATCTAAACTTTTGCCAGGTCCTTTAAGACTAAACATTTCCCATTGTTATCACCAGTGATAACAATGTTAGAACATTTCTTAAATATAGAACTGCTAATCCTCAGAATATGGCACCTGTCTGTTTGTATTCCTGATGAAGGGCTTTTGCCCAAAACATCGATTTTACTGCTCCTTGGATGCTGCCTGAACTGCTGTGCTTTTCCAGCACCACTCTACTCCAGAATCTGGTTTCCAGCATCTGCAGTCATTGTTTTTACCTGTTTGCACTATTTGAACTTGAATAGTCAGCAAGATTCGAAGCTAACTGACATAGTACCAGAGGTACCTTCAATTAAATGCTAAAAATTACAATGGACTAAATTGTTTCCCAGTGTGTATTGTAATGTTAATGATTTTATGAATCCAGCATATTGACTTGCTGGTGGTGACTCCACATTGCTACAAAGATGCTTTTGGCCATCCAGAGCAAATTTAACACATGACTTTAATATTTTTTCACAAACATCGATAGATGGCAAATGATTACCTATCATAACAAATAATTTAAAAAATCTACCTGCTAGTCTAATGACTGCATTTTTTGATTATTTCAAAGATCTATTCAGAAATGGCTAGGATAATTTACTCAATAATGAGGAAGCTGGAATACAATTAACCTGATGCTAGCTCTGAGATTACATTACATGGTTCTGATAGTATTTTATTAATGATATTAATCAACAAAAGCAATGGGGAGGTTGATTAAAAAAAGTTATAACACTTAAATATTCATTCATATTGACCCCTGCTGTGAAGCTATTACTAAAGTGAAATGAATAGTGCAAGCTGAAATATTTTACAGGATGCTTACAGAATAATTCAAACAATATTGAAAATACTGTTTTTCTTGACTACTTTTACAAAATTAATGCATAAAATTAATTATGCACTTTACATAAGAATTTGAGAAATTATTGAGATCTTTAAACTGATAGTTTTAATAAGGAGAATTGTTTATAACTGCTACATTTATCTGATTTAAAATACAAATTGTATGTTTTGAACAAGCAGAGAAAACATGAATTATTAACAGAGCAATTTCTTGTGCTTTTCTTAAGTCTAATCTGGTTATATTTCTATCCTCACTAGTTTGCAATTATATTTATGGCTGGAGGTTTTCCAGTGAACTGACCTTGTCACATTAAACATAATTTGGTACAAGTCTTTGTTGTTCCAACAGATGTTAAGGGAATATGAGCAATTTTACCATGATAAGAAAAAAATGAGAATGAATAGATAGTGTAGGAGGAGAACATAGCAGACTTCAAACTTCAAAAGGTGAATTAAAAGTAAAAAATTGTTGACATGCTCATAATGGCAATTGAATGCGACAAATGTCATTTAGTTATATACTTACAGGAAATAGGGTTTGGCTCTTGCATGGTCTTTGGAAGTGTGAATCCACAGAATGAAATAAATTTGCAGTATTTTTTTTTTGGAAAAACTGTTATTCCATATGCCCACTCATGGAAGTATTTTTGTCAAATATAAAGAACCTTTACTGAATTTATTAAAATAATTGATAGATGGAATAATATTCAGCTTGAAAAGATGCAGGTGAAAATTGGTGTTTGGTAGGCTTTCTGCATTTGGTGCCTCCATAATAATGCACAAGAATTCAAAATAAATGTAGATCACTGAATCAACTATAAATTTCAAGCTTTGTTGTAAGCAGTACAGTGGATTGGTTGATCTCATTAAGGTCTTTACCTTAGTTTCATTGTATGCATTATTAATTCAAACAAAATGAGTTGAAACAGTATTTTCAGTTGAACTTCGTTATGCTAATCGTAAAAAATATTTTTACTCTTAGGATCCTTTATGATGGTGAACAGCTCTGGACGGATCTCAGGACAGAAAGCTCATCTATTATTGCCTATATTAAAAGAGAATGACACACACTGCATTGACTTCCACTATTTTCTGTCAAGCAAAGACCGATCAAGTCCTGGTGCTTTAAATGTCTATGTGAAAGTTAATGGTGGACCTCAAGGAAACCCTGTCTGGAATGTGTCTGGGATAGTTACTGAAGGATGGATTAAGACAGAGCTGGCTATCAGCACATTTTGGCCAAACTTCTATCAGGTAAGGTTATAGAATCTTATTGTATTGTATTAACAGGCTCTGTAACTGGAGCTTATGTGCAGATGCCAGCATTGTTGGGTTGTCAAATTGATAATGTAGGGAAGTGATAATGTAGAGTCTGTTGTGATATGGTTTCTGACAACTGGCATAGATGAGCATGACAAAGATTTACAAACTATTCAGCAACCCAATCTTTGTGTTTCAGTTTGTTTGTGATTGAGGAAAAGGAAAGACGATTTTAAATATATATTATATAACCTGCTGAATTAAATTGGAGCCAACACAATGTTGAACCCGCTCCACTGTGATTCACAGAACTGACCGTGCCAAAGACTCCAGGTCAGCACAACTGAACAAAGCTTTGTTCACACCAGAATGAGCATACATTGAAGCATATTATAGAGAAAAAGCAAAATAAGCAGTATGTCACTTGTTTGGATAGCCAAAGCTTCAAAATCGCTCACTATACAGGACAAAGTAGCTTGCTTGTTGGGCACCTCACCCACCATCTTCAACTTTCACCACTTCTATCACAGGAGCACAATGACTGCAGTTCTGCAAGATGCCCTGCATCAACTTACCAAGGCATCTTGTATTTTCTAGTCCACAAACTGTACCATCTAGACGGGCAAAGGTAGCACATGCACAGGTACACCACATCCTGCATGTAATCCTCAAAATCACATGCCATCCTGAATTGAAACTAAACCATTGTTCCCTCACTGTTATTGGGTTGAAATCCTGAAATTCACCTCAACACTGAATATACCTACGCCATATGGACTTCAGCAGTTCAAGAAGATGGTTCATTGCAGTCTTCTCAAGGGCAGGTAGAGAAGGGAAATAATTTCAGCAACGCCCAAACAAACATAAAGACTAGGAACAGAAGTCGGCCATTTTTCTCATTCAACCTACCCTGCAATTCAATTAGATCATGGCTGATCTCAGTACTCAACATTCATACCTACCCTCAAAAACAATTTTATCCCTTTGTTTATCTATCCACCTCCACCTTAAAAATATCCAAAAGCTTTATTTCCATTGACAAAACAGGAAGAGATTTCAAATGGCTCACAGCCTACTGAGGGAAAAAAATTCTCTTTAGTTCGAACTGAACTAGAAAGTGCCTTACTTTTAAAGAGAGTACCTTGTTCTAGATTCTTCCACAGGAAGAAAATCTTTTCCACATTTAAACTATCAAGATCCCTTCAGATCTTATATGTTTAAATTAAGTCATTAATTATTGTTTTAATCTCTAGTAGTTAGCGTAAAACCATTTATTTCAGGTGTTAATACAGCAAAGCTTCTCTGAACTGTTTCCAATGCATTTATATCCTTCCTTACATAAAGAAACTAATACTGTACACAGTATTCTCTTGTGGTCTCACTAACATTCCTTTATGACTGAAACACAAACTCTTACTTTGGTATTCAATCTCCCTCACAACAAAAAAATAAGTTTCCCTAAGTACTTATTGTACTTGTGTTTCATGTAATAGGGCGCAGAGACCTTCAGCATTTCCATTTTGCAATCTCTTGCCATTGGACAATATGCTTTTCTATTCTTCTTGCTAAAATAGATAATACTATATTTTCCCACATTACTGTATTTGTCAGATTTTTGTCCACTCACTTAACCTTTTAGCTTCCTTATGTCCTCTTCACAGCTTATGTTACCTTGCAACATCAGCAAATTTAGCAAACATGCCCCCAGTTCCTTCATCCAAGTCATTTATATAAATTGTAAAAGGTCGATGACCAGCACCAATCCCTGCTTTATCTTGACCCATTTATGACAACTTCCAGTTAACCAGCCAATCTTCTATCCACGTTAACCCCTACGGCATGAGCTATTATTTTCCCCAAAACCTTTATCAAATGTCTTCTGAAAATTCGAATTGAGTATATCCACCAGGTTTTCCTTTCCCCATAATATTTAGAACTGATTCAAAGAAGCCCAATAAATCATTTAAGCGTGATTTACCTTTCAGAAAACGTCTGATTAACTTGCACATATGAGTGTTCTGTTATAATTTCTTTATTAATACCTTCTAACATTTTTCCTATGACAGAAGTTAACCAATCTGGCCCCTAATTCCAGATTTCTGTTTCCTCTAATTTTTTAATAAAGCAGATACATTTGTTACCTTCCAATCTAATGGAAACATCCCTGAATCCAAGGTGTTTAAGAAAATTAAACAAATCCATCAACTATTTCACTCATTACTTTTTTAAGACACTAAGATGAAGCCCATCAGGACCCTGAGGCTGTTGGCCTGCAACTCCACCCATTTGCTTATTTACTTTCTTGGTGATTGAAATTTTCTTGAATTCCTTCCTTCTATCCATTTCCTGATTTTCAGCAACTTCTGGAATGTTCCTTACATCCCTTGAGGACTGATGCAAAATACCCTAATTAATTCATCTACTACCTCCTCTTTTCCATTATTAGTTGTTCAGAATTGCTTCCAAAATGAGTTCTTCATTTCTGAAGAGGAGTCATATCAAAGTCAAAATGAAAACTCTCTCTCTGTCTCCACAGAAGTTGCCAGACTTGCTGAGTTTCTCCAGCTTTCTCTGTTTGTTCCACATCCTGTTCATTTATTTCTCTCTGGGAGACTAATGGAAAGGTAAATGAAACTGAAATACAGATCATCTATGATCTAACTGAATAATAGTGCAAATTTGAAAGGTCTACTATATATCCTATAGCTTCCTGAGGTAAGTTAGTCTTCTACAAAGCTAATCACACTATGTATTTTGATATCATTTATTCACCTTAGATTGCTTTCCCAGTAATCACGTCCAGGCAGTTGATGCAAGGTTGCATGTTACAACATTTTGTAGATTTTTCAATACAATATAATTTCTTTTTTATAAAACTTAATAGACTGTGATAAAAGGCAAATATACAGTAATGTGTTGTGTTGATTAGTATATTGGTGTAATAGCTTACATGGAACTAAGTGATACATATTAGGACTTGACTTCAATATTAGACTTCATTAATTTTTGAGTGTATTAAGGAATAGAGATTTAATTTATTGATCACTGACTTTGCCATTTCAGGTTATTTTTGAATCTGTTGCTTCAAAGGGTCATCCTGGATACATTGCAATAGATGAAGTTAGAGTACTCGCTCATCCTTGCAGTAAGTAATGATAAAAAATGTCATTAAAACATTTGTAATGAGTGCCTGGAAATTAAAGGCTTAGACTTTCAAGTGTAATTCCATGTACATTTTGCACTGATGCTGAAATTTACATCTAGTGATTATCTATATAGCTGCACTCAATTGGTAGATATTTTGGTGATGTTGTTTCAGTATCCTGAAACCTGTTTATCCAAATATTAATGCTTTTTTTTAGATTAAATTACCTACAGTGTGGAAACAGGCCCTTTGGCCCAACAAGTCCACACCAACCCTCCGAAGAGCAACCCACCCAGACCCATTCCCCTACATTTACCCCCGCACCTAACACTACGGGCAAGTTAGCATGGCCAATTCACCTAACCTGCACATCTTTGGACTGTGGGAGGAAACCTGAGCACCCGGAGGAAGCCCACGCAGACATGGGGAGAATGTGCAAACCCCACTTTCTTATAACACTTAATTTGAAATTAGGCATGGATTTTGAAACCTGGAGTGAAGCAAAGGCACTGACTTCTGACTAAAAGATCGAATGATCTCCATGGTAAGAGCTTTCCCTCTTCTCACCAGGTGGTGGATGACATTCTTGTTAATAGGGGTTCTCAGCATCAAGCTGCAGTGATGATGTCAAGCACATTAAACTAAATCAAATCACTTTTTTCTAAAAAAAAATTGACGTACAGTGAAAGAAATATACAGCCTTTTACAGAAGGTTTAAATTTGAAGCTGAAATGTCATGAATAAGAGATTTAAAAGAAACTTTACATATTCAGTAACTAAGAGAAACATTTATAATTATGAAGTTATATTCTCAGGTCCACATGAACTATTCAGCAGTAGTTTTACTTGAAATCATGCTGGGACCAGAGTCCTCTCAACTTGCATAACTAGGACTGGAGAAAAGGCTTAAAACTAAATAAGACGGTGGGGTGGGGGAGGAGGTGGATTCGGCTGCATGGAAAACTAGAAAATCAAAGGTAAAGGTAGGATTGCAGGTTAGTGTTGGACTTGATTGCTTCTAGAAAATAAAAGGAATGTACAGAATGTGTCAATGCCATACTGCACCAACCAACTATAAAAGTGCACGGAAATCCAATAATAAAACAAACTTAAAGGCTTTGTAACTTAATGCACAATGCATTTGCAATAAGGTTGACGAACTGATAGTGCAGGTTGAGGTAAATGAGTATTGCCACTGTGTGAACATGGTTACAAGGAGATCAAAACTGGAAACTTAACATTCAAGGATATTTGACCTTTCAGAGAGATAAGAGGGATTGAAAAGGTGATGGGGTAGCACTATTAAAAAGAGATGAAATGAGAACAGGTATGATCTAAGTTCAGATGATGTTGAGCCCATTAGGGCGAAGGTGAAAAGAAAGCAAGGGAAAGAAGAGATTGACAGGAGTTGTGTATAGACCCACAAACAGTCAGCACTCTGTAGGAAAAGCTAAATAATCAGAGCATGTAAAAACAATCAAGCAATAATCATAGGTAACTTTAATCTTCATGTTGATTGGGTTAAGTTGGAAAGGTTAGCTCTGACAACAAGTTCATAGATTGCATTATAGATAGTTTCTAAGAGCAATATGTCATGGAGCCAACTAGAGAGCAGGCTATCTTGGATTTGGTTATGAAGTAGATTTAATAAATTACACCTGAGTGAAAGATCCACTAGGAAGTAATGATCATAACACATTAGAATTTAATATTCAGTTCAAGAGTGAGAAACTTGGTTCGGAAACAACTATGTTTAACTGAAAGGGAATTACAATGAAATGAGGATAGTTAGCTAAAATGAACTGAGTGGACAGATTAGCAGAAATGACAGTAAGCAAGTAGTAGCAGACATTCAAGGAGGCAATCCATGACTTTTAGCAAAAGGACATCCCAGTAAGGAGGAAAGTTTAGAAGAAAGAAACGAACCATGACTAACCAAAGAAGTTAAGGAGAGTATTAAGTTAAAAGAAAGAGCATATAAGAAGGCCAAATAAGAAGGCCATTATGAATCCATAATGGAGGAACAAAATAATAACAAGGACAGAGAAGATAAACTATGAGGGTGAAATAGCAAGAAATTGACAAGGAAAGCTTCTTTAAATATATAAAATGGAAAATAGAGGTCAAAACATAGACTCCTGAGAAAATAAATTTGGGGAGATTGTTATGGGGAGCAAAACAATAGCAGAAGAGTTAAACGGATATTTTGCATCAGTCTTCATGGTGGAAAATACTTCAAACATTGCATTAATACAAAGAATACTGGGAATGAATTAAGTCTCATTAGCCAACACTAAAAACGTAGTAGTAGACAAATTAATGAGGAAAAGGCAAATACGTCCCTCAGCTCTGATGGCTTGCATCCTGAAATCATAAAAGAGGGAGCAACAGAGATAGTGACCACCTTAGTTGTAATTTTCCAAACATTCTTGATTAATGAGAAGTACCAGAGGATAGAAAATTGCTAATGTGACACCCCTATTCATTAAAGGAGGGAAGCAAAAAGTGGATAACTATCGGCTGATTTACCTCACATCAACTGTTGGAAAAGAATTGGAATCAAGCAAGTAATAGCAAAACATTTAGAAAATCTTAGTTCTAATCAAACAAAGTCATGGCTCATGAAAAGACAATCATGTCTGCCTAATTTATTTCTTTGAGGAGATCTAAATCAGCATGAATAGAGGCAAACAAGTAGATGTGTTGACAAAAGAGAAAATGCTGGAAAATCTCAGCAGGTCTGGCAGCATCTGTATGGAGAGAAAAGAGCTGATGTTTCGAGGCTAACTAGCCCTTTGTCAGCTTTTGACAAAGGGTCAGTTAGACTCGAAACATCAGCTCTTTTCTCTCCTTACAGATGCTGCCAGACCTGCTGAGATTTTCCAGCATTTTCTCTTTTGGTTTCAGATTCCAGCATCTGCAGTAATTTGCTTCTATTTAAGTAGATGTGTTGTATCTGGTTTTCCAGAAAGCATTTAAAAAGATACCTCACAAAGGGTTAAGTCATAAGATAAAAGCCCATGGTGTTGGAGGGTGTATATTGGCATGGGCAGGAAACAGCAAGTTGGAAATAGGGTTTTTATGTTAGGTTGTGACCTGTTACCAGTGACGTTCCACAGGGATCAGTGCTGGGATCACAATTGTTTACATATATCAATTATTTTGAGAACAGAAATGAATGCACTGTAGCCACATTTGCAGATGATACAAAAATAGGTGGAAAGGCAAGTTACGAGACAAAATTTGCTGTGAGAGATTGATAGGTTAAGTAAATAGGCAAAAGTTGGCAAATCGACTATAATGTGGAAAAATGTGACAATCTTAATTTTAGAAGGGAGAACAAAATAGTATTTAAATGGAGAAAAACTGCAGAAAGCTACAACACAAATGGTCTTGGGTACTTGTGCAAGAAACACAGAAAGCCAGCAGCAGGTAATCAGGAAGGCTAATGGAATGCTGGCCTTATTTCAAGGGAGTAAAAGATTAGAGCAGTCTTACTGCAACTGTGCAAAGTACTGGTAAGACCACATCTGAAGTACTGTGAGCTGTTTTGGCCCCCTTACTTCAGGAAAGGTATCTTTTCATATGAGCATTTCAAAGAAGCTTCACAAGGATGATCTCTCAAATGGAAGGATTGTCTTATGAGCAAAGGCTGAACAGCTTGGGACTTTACTCACTACAGGGCAAAAGTGAGGACTCACTACAGTGTACAAGAATGAGAGATGATCTAATTGAAACATATAATATTCTTAAAGAGCTTGACAGGGTAAATGCAGAAACAATATTTCCCCTCATGGGAGAGTCAGGACCAGAGGGCATAGTTTCAGAACAAAGAGGTGCCAATTTAAGACTGAGGAGGATTTTTTTCCTTGAAAGTATCTTCAGGACTCCTTGCCATAGAGAGCTGTGGAGGCAGAGTCGTGGTGTATATTTGAGGCTGAAGTAAAATAGATTCTTGATCAGCTGGGGAACTAAGGGTTTGGAGGAAGGACAGCAACATGGATGTGAGGGGAGTCGGTCAGCTATATTCTTAATGAATGGCAGTGCAGGCTTGAGGGGCCAAATTTCAAGATTAGAGTGGTGTTAGAAAAGCGCAGCAGGTCAGGCAGCATCTGAGGAGCAGGAAAATCGACGTTTCGGGCAGGAGCCCTTCATCAGAAATCCCTAAACATTGGTTTTCCTGCTCCTCGGATACTGCCTGATGTGTTGTGCTTTTCCAGCACCACTCTAACTTGACTCTGATATCCAGCATCTGCAGTCCTCACTTTCGCCTTGAGAGGCCAAATGACCTATTCCTATGCCTTATTGTTTTATGGATCACCAGTGAAAAGCTATTTATAGCGAAGTGGACACCGGCTTACAAAATCTGTAAAAAGGTAATATGAGAGTGGCAGAGAGGAATTTTTCATCCACTTAATTAATTTCACTGATTATTCACTTTGAGGTACTGGAGAGGCATTCCACTGTCAGCCCGTGCCTTACCAGTGAATGACAAATCACAATTTCATATTTTCCACATCCACTTGCACTATTGCCAAACCCTGTAGTTTCAGTCAGATGCAGAAAGGGAATGACTAAGTGCACTCGCAGTTCAACTTTAGAAAACCCTAAATTTGGGGCAAAAATGTTTGATAAGGTTCTCTTTGTATAAGACAGGAGATGGTATTTAACATTATGTCAAAGCTAGTAGCCAACAATAGCTGTAGGTGTTCTGTTTAATATGTTAGTTTAGGAAAAAAATCCAAATTATTGCTTCAATTTCAGATTTAAAAAAACATTGACAACAATCATGCATGGTTTTTAAAATTGAAATCACTATTGCAGTACAACACACTGGACATTGGTTAAGACAGCAGTGAGAATAAGTAAGACTTGATACCCAAGAGAATGCAGACTTTGTAGTAGATTTAATTTCTTGAAATGGCTTGGCCTTACTCAGTTGATATTTATGAAGGCAGACAAGAAGAATCTGATTTCGAGCAACATGAACGGGAGAAGGAAAAGCACCTGGAGAGAGGAACTGTAATTGGAAAAACAGCAATACTAGTGAGAGCAGTATTGGTCAGCTGACTGTCAAGCTGCAGCTGAGCTTTCCTATCCTGAGACCTTTGAAAGACATTTCATGCTGGGAAAAAATAGATTCCAACACAAGCTATATCCATTATGGTCAGACTGAACAATCCACCAATTAAGAATCTTTGGAGTCAGTCATGTAAAATCCTGACTTGCAGGGAGCTAAATATGGAAATAGGCAAAGATACTCTTTTTCAATTTGTTCTTTTAGATCTTCTGTCAAGTATAGCCTCGATCAATTCAGGGGTTTAGGATGCACAACCTTTTGTTTTAGAGGCAAGACATTGAGCAAAGCTAACAGCGAGAGTAGTAATGAGGTGATGGGTCCTGGTGCTGGGCCCATTACTACTTGTTATCTATATCAATGATTTGGACGAAAATGTACCAAGGCATGATTAGTAAGCTTGTAGATGGCACTAAAATAGGCGGTATCGTGGGTCGTGAGGAAGGTTCTCAGAAATTACAACAGGACCTTGATCAGCTGGGGAAGTGGGCTGAGAAATGGCAAATGATGTTTAATATAGATAAGTGTGAAATCTTGCATTTTGGAAAGTAAAATCATGATGAATGGTAGGGCCTTAAGGAGTGTAATGGAGCAGAGGGACCTCAGAGTTCAGTAGACAGGGCAGGAAAGAAAGCTTTTGGCATATGGCCTTCAAGCATTGAGTAGAGAAGTTGAGAAGTTATGTTGCAGTTGTACAAGATGTTGGTGAGGACGCACTTGGAGGATTGCGTTCAGTTTTGGTCAACTTGTTAGAGGAAGGATGTTATTAAACTGGAAAGAGTACAGAAGAAATTTACAAGGATATTTCCAGGACTCAAACGTCTGAATTACAGTGAGAGGTTGGACAAGCTAGGACTTTTTTGTTTGGAGAGTAAGAAACTGAGGGGGAAGCTTAAAGAAGTACATAAAATCATGGGAGGCATGGATAGGGTGACTGCACTCAGTCTTTTTGCCAGGGTTGAGGAATCAAGGACTAGAGGGCATCAGGTTAAGGTTAGAAGGTAAAGAATAAAAGGGAACCTTCAGGGCAATTATTTTCACAGAGGCTGGTATGTATATGGAATGAGCTGCCAGCGGAATTGGTTGAGGCAGGTACATTAACAACATTTAAAAGGCATTCGTATAGGATACATGAATAGGAAAGATTTAGAATGATATGGACCAAGTGCAGGAAATTGGGATTACCGTGAATGGACATTTTGGTTGGCCAAAGGACTTGTCTCCGTGCTGAAGGACTCTTTGCCATTTGTACTTTGAAAGAAGGAAAGGGAATGATTGAGGGAGGTAGGAACTATTACACTTTTGAAGTCCTGGGGCAAAATAAACCAAATAATTTGTTGAAAATAACCATTGACAATAGATTCTAACTGAAGTGATACTGAACATAGGAATGCTAGAACATCACTGGAGGTATTCTTCAGGAAAATGGCTTAAATTGAATGTTATTCAGCTAGTTCATCAACTCTCCTCAATTATAAGATCAATAGTGGGGATGATCAATAATTCCTGTGTTTAATACTGTCTTTGATTTAATGAAGTGAAATAGACCTGCTTGCAGAAAGATCTGGACATGGATGGATTGAAGTGGCTTGGAACATTCATACCACACAAATGCCTGGCACCAACTCTCCAACAAGACAGAATCTAACCATTTCCCCTTGACAGTCAGTTGTATTACTTTCACCTAATTCCACCATCAGAGTCATTGATTTTACCAGTAGCCATAAACTTAAGTGGATCAGCCACATGATTCCTGATGAAGGGCTTTTGCCCAAAACATCGATTTTCCTGCACCTTGGAAGCTGCCTGACCTGCTGTGCTTTTCCAGCACTACTCTAATCTTGACTCTAATCTCCAGCATCTGCAGTACCCACTTCTGCCCATATATGTACTGTGGCTATAAGAGGCCAGAGGCTGGAAATTAGCAAGTAACTCATCTACTGATTTCCCAAAAGCTACTCACCATGTACATAGCACAAGATAGGTTTCTGATTAAGTATTCCCCATTTGTTTGTGTGATTCCAGCTCTGTTAACATTTAAGATCAATACGATCCAGGAAAAAGGAGCCAATTTAGTTGGCACCCAGTTCAACGACTTCTATAACCACTGACACACAATTCATTGACTCAACTTGTCAGGTCTCTTTCGATAAAATTTGTCCAAAAAAAAATTAATCTGAACGGTCTAGAACAAAAGCAGTAGTAGACACTTGGGAACACCACCACTTGTACATTACCCTCCAAGTCAGTAGAATACAAACTGGGAGCATTATTACTATTTCTTCAATGTTGATGGGTCAAATTCCTGTCTACCAACAAGGTCAAAGTGTCAAGAAGACACTGCCAACTTCACCAGTAATTAGGAATGGCAGCAAATGATGTTTATTTCTTATTGAATGAATAAACAAAAATTCAAAAATCACCAATTCAATATTTTGGATTAATATATAATCTTGGAATTGTTATGCGCAAAAGGAAGCCATTCAGCCAATTGTGACGGCACACCTCTTCAAACAAGCATCATTACTTAGAGCCAACCTCCTGAATTTTTCCATTCCCTTGCATACTATTTCTATCTAAATAATCATCCTTTCCCCTCTTGAATGCCTCAATTGAACCTGCCTCCACCACATTTCCAGGTCATACATTGGGGTGGCATGGTGGCTCAGTGGTTAGCATCTGCTGCCTCACAGCACCAGGGACCCGGGTTCAATTCCTGCCTCGGATAACTGTCTGTGTGGAGTTTGCACATTCTCCACACAGTTTGGGTGTGTTACTCTGTGGAGGGCCGGTGTGGACTTGTTGGGCCGAAGGGCCTGTTTCCACACTGTAGGGAATCTAATCTTCTCTTACAATCACTAAGTGAAAAAGTTTGTTTCTCACATCACCCTCAATGCATTTGCACTTCACTTTACATCTATACCATTTAATTCTTGTTCATTTTCCAAACTGGAACAGCTTCTCCCTATTTCCTCTATCCAGCCCACTCATAATTTTGAAAACCTCTTTCAAATGTCCTCCATGCTATCTACTCTCTTAGACGACAGCCACAATTTCTTCAAACTATCCTCATAACTGAAGTTTCTCATTCCTGGAATGATTCTTCCAAAATACTCTCCAATGCATTCAGATCTTTTCTATAATTTGACGTCCAACAAATATATGCAAGATCAATATAATCTGCTTGTTATTGTATTCTCTGCCTCTATTAAAGCAGAGGACACAGTATGTTTTATTAACTGCTCTCTCTATTGTCCTATCACCTTCAATGATCTGCATGCATATACACCCAGATCCCTCAGCTTCAGCATCCCCTATTTTGTATTGTCTTCTAATGTTTCTTTGTACCAAAATGTGCCACCTCACACTTCTCTGCATTGAACTGCATCTGCCATCATTCTGCCTCTTCCACAAACATTTCAATGGCGTTTTGGTGTTTCACCTTGTTGTCTTCACAGTTTACAATTCTTCCAAGTTTTGTGTATCTGCAAACTTTGAAACTGGCCTTTGTAAACCACGATCCAAGTTATCGGTACATATCAGGACAGGAAAGGCCCCCAATACCTACTCCAGGAGAACTCCACTACAAATCTTCCTCCTGTCCATGAAGGATCCATTAATCATTATTCTCTGTACCCTATCACTCAGCCAATTTTGTATACATGGTGCTACTGTCCCTTTTATACTATGACCTATAAGTTTCCTCTCAAGTCTTTTGTGTGGCTTTGTGTTAAAAGGTAAAGGTAAAGTTGCCATAGTCCAACCAAACTATAGGACTACTTACTCATTGAGAGAGATGACTGGTGGTGATTTAACCTAAGGGTCACCATGCCGCAGTTGAGGGGAGAAATTGAGAAGGAGAGTCCTTCATGGTAACCTCAGCCAATGCAGGAATTGGACCCATGTCGAGCCAACTGAGTTAACTGTACCCCCGTACTAAACTGGATTAAACTATATTGATCAACTCACCTTTGTTGTCATGTGACTATTAATTCTATCCCAAATAATTTTATCTGGAATCTTCCTCACCACTGAAATTAAAGTGGCTGGTCTGAATTGCTGAGGTTATCCTTACCCTACTGTGAACAAGGCAGTAATGTTTGAAATTCTTCAGTCCATTGGCCCCTTCCTCGGGTCCAGGGAATACTGGAAACTTGTGGCTGGTGCGATTGCAATTTCTACCCTCACTTCTTTCAAAACCATCAGGTCCATCTCATTCGGTCCCAGTGCCTTGTCAACTCAAAATGCCAACAATCTATCCATTGTTTTTTCCTTCTGGTAATTTTGGTCCCTTCTAGTGATAGAGATTTATTTTCTCTTCCCTGTGGGATGAGCAGAATTATCCTCTTTTGTAAAGAAATATGCAAAAGTTATTCATTTGACACCTCTGCCATGCCCCAAACTCCATTTGTAAACCTCTTCTAAGTCACTATTTGGCCCTAATCCTTCTTTATGCACTCATTTACTATTTATATGCATTTAGAAGACTTTGGGATTTTCCTTTTGTATTAGCTTCAGTTTCTCTTTGCTTCTCTCATTTGCTTTTGCACCTACCCCCAAACCTTCAGTATTCTTGTTGATTCTCAATTGTATTTTATGCCTTACACCTGTTATGAGCTCAGTCTTTCTTTCTAATGTTAGTTTCCACCTCCTTCGATATCCAGGAAGCTCTGGATTTGTTTGCCCTACTTTTCCCAATTGACTGTACCTGAACCGTCTGCTCTTTGCTTGGTCACTGTTTTTCCTGCCAACTTTTTATTCCAGTCGATCTTGCTAGGTTCTGCTCCTGCCCCCTTGAAGTCAGCTCTCCGCCATCTGATTTTTCTCACTCGGGCTTGTTGCACATTGTTCTCTACCACCATCCTGAACCTTATGATCACGATCTCCTCAATGTTCCCCGGTGGGATTTAGTTAGTTTAGTTTAGTTGTTCTAAGAACACAGTGTAACAGTGCATCCATTCATATGTTTCTGTAAGAGTTGTAATGAATGTGACAATTCTGGGGGAGAGAAGAAACTGGCCTTGCAAGAAGTCTTCCTATGTAATAAAATTTTCCTTTGAAAGCCAAAAGGGAGTAAAACTAGACTTGTGCAATGATGCAAATCAGATGGTATCACTTGACATACAACACTGGCCAAGGGTCAACTCAATTGGCTTCAGTAGGACTCTATAACCTCCAACAGTTGACTAGAAGTGATTCTGTCGGTTTACATTATCTCCCAGATCTAACTTCACCCTCAAATACTGTACCAATCCTATTTCTGCAGACGTTTGGTATAAGTGGAAACAATCTATTTTGATAGCGATCTCAGGAGATTCTGTTTTCAATCTCCACCAAATATTTGCTGAGGTAGACCCTGGGGAAGGGAAAATATAAACAGCTTGCAATCTTCTCTGAAGGAAGCTTTCATTGTCAATTGAATCCCTATTGACAGAATCCCTTGCTGTAACTGAAATTGTGCAATCAAACTTCATGGCTAGTGGATCTCCTGATAATTTGGATGAAGACTCCCTCAATCCTCTTATTTTTGATATAAAGCTTTGGCTCAGAGAAGATTAGCAAGAAATGTTGCTTTTATTCAGTAAATATTGGAAACTTAGTAGAAAACAATTGATGTACTTTGCGGCAGTTATATTATTGTAAACAGTAACGACAAAACCTGGTGTGAGAATTCAGATGACAAAAAGACTGTGAAATGGAGAATAATCATCTTCACTGGACATAGATTCAGAACTAATCAAAATAAAATCAAGATAAATGTTTATAATCAGTATAGCTGATGAATAAAGGAGGAACATGAACATTTCAATGTTCTATTAAAAAACTCCCAGTGGGTCCATAAACTAGTTCCACAGTGAAAGGCTAAATCTATTGCATAAATAACATCCATATGATGAGAAATATTTGAGCATATTTGTTCAGTTATTCATACTAAATGAAGTACTTAACCGGCCTAAGGTAAAATCTGAACACTAATCTTCCTTTAATTTACTCACCATTAAAAGTAGAATATTGCTGAAGAACAACACATGCTTTGAAGCTTTCCCACTTGCAATCATTAGAACAGAATTACATTGGATGGCACAGTGGTTAGCACTGCTGCCTCACAACTCAGGGCTCCAGATTTGATACCAGCCTTGGGCAACTGGCTGTGTGGAGTTAGCACATTCTCGCCCCACCACCTGCCGTCTGTATGGGTTTCCTTTGGGTGGGCTAGGTTCCTCCCACAGTCCAAAGATGTGGAGGTTAGGTGGGTTAGCCTTTGTGAAAATCCATGCAGATTATGGGGATGGGGTGGGGGTTGGGACTGGGTGGGATTCTCTTCAGAGGTCAGTGCAGACTGGATGGGCTGAAGGGCCATCATGAAATTCTATGATTCTCCATGCAAATCTCAAAGGGAACCATTCCTTTGGCTCTTTCATTGACAATATAATCCCACTTTCAATCATGCTGTCCAAAGGAGATTTTGCTTTTCCCATTGAAGGATGAGCAATTTTCCTTGCAGCATACAAGAAGGCTTTAGCATCTGCTGGCAGAGTAATGTGATAGTCCTGCCTCAATTTGCCTCCACATTTAGTATTGATATTTTTGCTGAAATCTCTCCAGTTTTCATTCTGAGGTACTGGATCCACCCTCTCCAAAAGACTTAGATTAACATTGTTCATCCAATTTCTATTTAACAATGTAATATTATGGGTCCTCACTAGATATAGTATTTCATTGGTATTTCATCCTTTGTGACTGAGCTTCACGATGATTTGGCCACACCCCTGAAGTTCTATGCCTCCTGAACTTTGGAGTTTTAATATAGCTGGTCTGACTCTCAGTTCGACAATGACAAGCTGTCTGCCAACATTGAAACAGCTGTTCCTGTTTCAAGTTTAAATGCTGTTTCAAATCCTTGGAGCTTCAGGTTGATGCTCCAGAAGCTGTTTTGACTTCCTTTTACCGTCCTGACGTGTGTTGTCTTTACTTGGTGTTCTATATCTTTAATTTGAATTTTTTTTCTGTGTTGTTGGATGTCTGTGTCTCTGGAAATGTTCCTTTTGTTCAAGCGTTCTTTCATTTTTGTGTTGCAGTTGATGTTAATCAACTAGCAATATTTTCCAAATACTCAACTGGCCACATGTATAGGACTCGGTTCTACCTGTTGGAAACAAAAACAGAAATTACTGGGAAAACTCAGCAGGTCTGGCAGCACTTGTGGAGGAAAATTAGAGTTAAGATTTCCGGTCCAGTGATCCTTCTTCAGAACAGAAACGGTTCTGAAGAAAGTTCACTAGGCCTGAAACGTTAACTCTGATTTCTCTCCACAGATCTTTTGTAATTCATTTGTGGTATGAGGGCATCACTGACTAGGCCAGCATTTATTGTCCATCCCAAATTGCCAAGAGGACAGTTAAGAGTCAATCACATTGTTGTGGGTCTAGAATTACATGTAGGCCAGAACAGGTAAGAATGGTGGTTTCCTTCCCTAAAGGACATTAGTGAACTAGATTGACAGTGGTTTCATAGACACTTAATCCCAGATATTTTTTAAATTGAATTCAAAGTCAACCATCTACCATGGCAGCATTTGAACCCAGGGCTGCACAACATTACCAAGGTCTCTGGATTAACAGCCCAGTGATAATACCACTAGGCCATCACTTCCCCTGCGGGGGAGACTGTAAGATGCTGCCAGACCTGCTGATGTTTCCCAGCAATTTCAAATTTCTGTTTTTAATTTCCAGCATCTGCAGTTCTTTCAGATATTTTTGTGGGATATTTGTTATGCTTGTAATTCTGAGTCGAGTCACATCTTGTACAACCTGATCTGAACAATCATGTTGATTCCTGCTCTCTTTTTGGCTGGTTTTTGGGAGGGTAATAGGCCATCTTACAGGCTACCAAATTGACATTATTAGAACAATCTCTATTGTTTCTTCACATTACCAGCTAATTTGGGGCCCTGATTTCTGCCCGTGTTGTGAACAGGATTGCTACTTTCGCTGTTTAATCCTCCTTGGATTAGAAAAAATCTGACAATCTCTCATTCCTCATCCCAATTACTATAAATTGTCTGATTAATTCATCCTTCAGATCTACCTACCCATAATATTGCTTTTAAATCTACGAAAGAGGCTACTGTCGCTTCCATCAGTGCTCAGATTGCTAATTAAATCTCACCCATTTTATATAAGAAAAATAATTTTGGGTGAAAGTGCATGCAAAATACTTTAATCAATGCTTCACACTCCTTAGTACTTTCTTCCATGCTTACCAGAGCATTATTAATGGAGTGACTATATGTAAGAATGTGGCTCAGTGGTTAGCACTGCTACCTCATGGCACCAGGATCTCTGGTTCAATTCCAGCCTCAGGTGACTGTCTGTGTGGAGTTTACACATTTTCCCTGTGTCTGTGTGGGTTTCCTCCTACAGTCCAAAGCTGTGCAGGTCAGGTGAATTGCACATAGTATTAGGTGGGGGTTGGTGTGGACTTGTATAATGTTGCTCTCTCGTGCAGGCCTGACCTACTTTTCAAGGACATTTCAGAAATAATTACCGTTAATCGATCAATTCAAACTAGAGGCTACTTCAATTTTACAAATTGAAGCCAAATCCAATGGTCAGACACAGACAGAATATGAACTTGCATGTTGCTCTCATTATATCAGTGCTTCACCAATCTTGATCCAAGTTTTACACACCCTCTCCACCATCACCATCACTATGGTGGATAGGAGGTGGGAAACACCATACAATTGGGCACCACTGTCGGTATTCTTGGTGCCTACCCGTTTTTAGAACATAGAACAGTACAGCACAGGAACAGTCTCTGGCCTACGATGTTGTGCTGAACATGACGCCAAACTAAACTAATCCCTTCTGTCTGCCTTTAGTCTGTATCCCGCCATTCTTTGCATATTCATGTGTTGATCTAAAAGCCCACCTAATGCCACTATCGTATCTGCCTCCACCATCACCCCTGGGAGACCGTGCCAGACATCTATCACTCCCTGTGTTAAAAAGAAACTGCTTCTAACATTTCCTTTGAACTTTCCACACTTGCCTGAAATGCATGTCACCACCCCCCCCCCCAAGTCAACATGGATCCCATGAATCTTGTTGTAATGCTACAAGCAATGAGGAAGTTCTGGGAGGCCTACTCATCCCTATGCCAACTGAGGCCCTTCATTTTTATTAATTAATTGAATTCAGGTTCCACCAGCTGCCATAATGTGATTTGAAGACATGTTGCCAGAGCATTAGTCTCGCCACTGCATTCCTGGACTGTGCACCAAATAGGTGGCACTGACACTTGCCATATCATCCTTATTCTGATCCTCTGCTGCAGCTGATTTTACCCAGTGTTCTGATCACTGAAAGTTTGGAACACATTGTTATTCTATGGAAAGTGGAGAGAGATTTAAACTGCAAGGTAAAATATATTCACTTTGATCACTGGTTGACAGCAACATCTTTGTGCTACTGATCCTGGTGAATTTCTGAGGAGTTTTGCCATGCTTCTTGGAGCTCATTTGGTTAGGAGCGAGGGTAAACCAATCTTTTCACACTGTAACAGCTGTACTTCGAGTCACCAGCTTTGCTTTTCATGCTTCCTATTATTTGACATATTTCTAAATTGCCTTATAAATAAAATGCCCCACTTAGTCAAAGTACAATTTTAAGAAAACTGAAATCAAATAGAAACGTACGCTAGATACATTGGACTGGACTACCTTAACCAACATATGGTATATTACAATTTATTAGAAGTTATTTACTGGAAATTAAATCACTGATACCATTGTTTAAACATTTGTGAACTCTTGCTATACTTTCCTTTTTCTTATTCTTTATAACGAATTTTGCCATACATCAGAATATAGGCAGATGAGATCTCATCTGCCTATGTCTCATTATGACTGTCTTTATAAATAAACTCAAACAGCAAATGCATGTGAGTTACAGGACACAAAAAGGCATTTGAATTTTTCATGACCGTCAATTTTGGACAATGGAATATAAAACTGAAACAAGAGTAATGCTTTGAAGATTTAACAATTCTATGTTTGAAGCAATAATGCAATCCTCAGGAAATTTTTCAAACCTTATGATATAGGCTGTGTATTTCATGAAAATGTCATGTCAGAAAGAAAGATTTATGTCTCACTTGAAGTTGGAAAGGAATACATATACAGAATTGAACACTTTGTCTGATGAGTCCATTAAATGGAACAAAAAGCTAATGGAGAATTAGATCTTATGCTCCAACACTGCACTGGCAGGCATGAAGGTGGAGGAGAATGTACAATCCAGTGGATAGCCTTCCAACACCACCCACAATCCTGTCCCTATCCTATCTGATGTATTACAAGAGCTGGACAGATAAGTGCATGGATGTGGCAGCCATTAAGAGAGTTTTCTTAACCAAAAGAGCAGCTCTAGGTCATTATCACATTTCATGTGACTTATTGTTGCCTTCTCCCTGACAGCCCAGGAAGTTGCTTTAACATGGACCTTGACACAAGTAAAATCCAGCAGTGACCTGGAGACTCTCTAATTCATTTCATGCAATTGCCAGTACCTCGTATGGCACAAAGGAAACTCTAATTAAGGTAGAATGTCAATGGTAGTCTTCACTGAACAATGTTTTCTTGTCATTCTCGGTTGCAACACCAACTAATCTCACCAAGATGGCTTCAAAGAAGAGATACAATTACAAGTTATCCAACATATTCAGCAAATCTCATCCTCTCACCTATAACTGCCTTTTCAGCATGGAAACATAGCAAAAGGACTGATTGACAAACCCATTCATGTGCTTGTTACTGAAGAAGTTCTTGTACTAGTCAGTGTCCCATCTAAATACCTTCAGTGCTGATGGTACTGAATGAGAATATAAAGGCATATCTGTACGTCAATCCAAGAGCACTTAACAAAATCCGCAAATAGGGTATGAAACCAGAGATAATGCTTGTCTGAATTAGCAAATTTACAGCATGAATACTGTTACGGACCAGACCAAACCCCTTTAAAATATATGAAGAAGTTAGCGAGACCCCAACGTTTTCTTGTTTTCAAAGACAAGTGTAAGATGTTGTGTTCTGTATATAATTTGACTGGTCAAACAACCAGGCTTGAAGAAAAAAAAATGTTATTCTTACTCTATAGGTAAAATACAAACAAAAGAATGAAAGATTAGAATAACAACTCTATTGGCAAACTTAACAGGTTATTTAACTTTTGAACAGCAACTGTTCCAGTATAGTAACATCCCATAAACACACCCTTAGCAAAGGCAAATTCAGTAAAATCGATTACCTCCCATCCAATTTTAGCAGCAAGAAAGGAACACCAGCTTTTACCTGTAACAGAGTGAGGAATAATAGCTTCCACATCCAGCTTCAAGACCCCAGCAATTACTGAAAGCTAAAATGAAAATCCTGGTTCTATGGGAACTTGACCCCATCTATTTGTGCTGCTTCTATTGTTTCAATGCTTTAAAAAAAAATCCCAAGGCCTCACAAACTGTTTACTTCATTGGCTTGGAACTGACCACTTATCACCTCTGTCTCAACTTCATTTTAAAAAAGGACAAAATACACCTCTTAAAGCCAAGTATCATCACAATGCAAAATGTGGACTTAATCTCATCTAGTAGATGAAGAACAATTTTCTGTTGACTGCTTTCTTGACCATTTTTGGATGATAGGGATCATTATTCATTCATTTTAGAATCTGTCCAACCTCAGAGCAATTTCAGAGAAGACCTGCATAGGCACTGTCAAGTGGTCTCTGTGCTGGCGTATAATATTTAGTTTTGTGAGACAGGATCATAATTGGTAAGTGAAAACACTATTTGAAGAACTGCCAGCAAAACGATAATGAAGTGAACAAGGATAAAATGATGTTTTAAGTAGAAGACACAATAAGTTTGGATTAATGTCTAATTGTGGACTAAAAACTAAATTCAACTCACGTTAGATGAGAAGCAAAATAAGGAATTCTTGGAAAACCTGATTATTTAAAACAGTTTGCTTCTACATTTCTGTGACTTACTGAAGAAGGAAGTCAAATTTACAAAAGGACTGACACCATGGGAAATGTCTAGGTGAAGTTTAAAAAAAAAAATTCAAGTACCAGTGCTAAAATGCTTCAACATTGATAAAAATATAGCTTTATAATAGAAGGCCATGGTATAGTCATTTTGGTACTAGACCAGTATTCCTAAGAAGTTTAAGTCCCACTAATATAGATGGCCATAATTGAATCCAATAAATCCTGTTATTTGAGAGGTAATACCAAAGAAGGAACATTGACAATAAAGGCCCCTGAACACGTTCATTAATAGCCTCTAGGGACACTCCTATGCATGACCCAATTTGCATGCAGTTGGTCCTTAGCGATTGTTTTACAATTGATGGTTGTGAATTTCATAGTAAATCAATTTGTTCTAAAACAGTTGTATTACAGCATAATTTAAGACAGATTTGGCACTATTCCATACATTCCAAGAATTATTTCCTTTTCAAGAAAAAAATCATCAATATCAACTTCTGGCTTACACTGCAAACATATTAGTTGTTGAAATTGAAAGAACTCTTCAGAAACCAAAACAAAATGTTTGGAGAAACTCAGCAGGTCCGGCAGCATCTGTGGAGAGAAAGCAGTTAACTTTCGGGTCCAGTGACACTTCTTCAAAACTGAAGCAAACCAACTTCTGAAAGTGACAACAGTGAGTGAAGTGAAGAAGATGCTCTCCAGAAAAGCTAAACAAATTCAGTTCTGCAAGAAATCTGTGACTCCAAGTGGAACAGAGTAATCTATGGATATCTTGCAAACCAACATTCCAAGCACAGGCTTGTCACCACAGTTGGCCATGCTTTTCAATATTAGAGATCAACAAACCAGTTGAAGTAATATAGAAGTGGGATCAGGTAGTTATACCACACTGCATGATAACAGACAAAAATGCATATGGATCACGAGAATATATTAGGATTCATATTTATCTCCTGTGAGAGTTAATGTGCTAACCCTTTGAACCAGTTGTATGGACACATTTTATTCAGATGTGATAAATGCTAGGAGTTCCAAGCTAAATGGAACAACAAACAGCTTATTGGTCGGCAAATCACCATAGTTTTGAAAATGTTTAAAGTTGGTGGCAGAAATCGATGGAAGATATTATAATTTGTTTAACACAATTTTACCAATATGGCAAGTCTATCCATCGCACAGCAAATCAACTTCTCAAAGTGGCAATAGTAAGTGGGGTAAAGGAAAAGTTCTAACCCAGAAAGGCTAAACAAATACAGTTCTACTGGAAATCTACAAAAAAGCCTCCTGTGTTTGGAGGGAAGAAATGATCAAACTTCAGTCACAGAGAAAAGGGGAATGGATACAACTACCAATACAAGAGCAAGAGGATATTTGGTTATGCCATGCCAGAATTGAAAATGGGAAGGTGCTTTGGGAAGAATCAGAGTCATCAGTAGAAAAACCAAAACAAAGCCATTCTTTGTGGAATTGCCTGAGAGTCTGACCATTACAACATGAAATGAGTACAACTACTTAGTCAGTCTAGACAATCTACTGCTGCAATTGAAGAAAAGAATAAAGGTCAGTGATAAATCAGTAAACCAGCTATCAAACATCCTTTGATTGAAAAGACTCCTGTCAATACCGGTAATGGAAAACAATTTTCAAAATTGGTCTAACTTGCTTCTAATGTAAAATTTGAGAAGTCCTATGACTATTTCCTTTGATCTGGAAATATTTGTATGGTTGATAGCTGTCTTGTTGTTGACTGATCAGCTCTCTTTGGATTCAATGTTAAACATTTGAAACAATTCCATTCTCAGTTTCTTGTCAACTGAATTTGTTTTATTAAAGTGTTAGAGTTAGAAATTATAAGATTAGGAGAATTTTTACATTCATACACCGAAGTTCTACTCTATTCTCTCCTATATTGATATTTGGGATCAAGAATCTCACCAATGACGCTGCTGGACTGAGATTAATTGAACCTAAAGATAGTCACACTCTGCATTTAGAGCTTTATTTTTCCAGTCATTCGTTGCTAAATATTTTTCATTCCATACATTCCATACCAATCATAGTTTATTATAGTATCTAATTTTACCATAGCAACAACAAATTCTTACACAGATCTCTTTGTTTCCTCCTGAGATCATGCTGTGCTTGCTGGGAAATGGCATCAAAATTTTGAGTTAGTTTTGAAGTCGATTATTTAAAGATAAAAAAAACCTAATATATTCTTAGCATAATTCCTCGCCCTGAAGTAACTATTATTCTGATAACCTGACATCAAATTGTTGTTATAGCAACACAGAATTATTAGGCCTGTGCATGTTCTCTGATTGTTTAGAAACACTACTGGGTCTGGCAGAAGTAGGTGACTGATTCTGAATTTTGATCTACAACCAGGTATCAATTCCCAGCATGCTTACCTGTCAATTTAAAAATGTGCCACATGGATATTTTAAAGTCAGTTTTGACATAAAACACAAATAACCTGTTGACATCTTAGAGAAAGCTAACACATGTGAGGTAATTTTCAATTTAACTAGCTGGGCAGTAATTTGTCATGTAACCCAGTCAATGTTTATTCCATTAAAGGAGACCATCCAAGAGAGGGTCAGAAATTACACCCATGCTTTTTCTTACTATTTTCATCCTTTAAGGTGATGCTGGCCATGCTGATTAACAGGGGTGTTAGGTAGGATTTTGATGCAAAGAAAGATTACTTTCAAGGCCAATTTGTGCCTAAAGATTCTGCTGTCAATAGGACAGAACACATTAGATGATGGAAGAGTTTTTCTTTGTTTATACACAGTTGTTGAAAAGTGAACCACAGAATATCTGCAGTGTTGTTTCAGTTTGTATAAAATTAAGTGAATTACTAGTGTGACTTTAATAAACAGTGGACAGGTAAACAGCATAGGTCACATTTCATGCTGCTA
This sequence comes from Chiloscyllium plagiosum, assembly GCF_004010195.1. NCBI lineage: Eukaryota > Metazoa > Chordata > Chondrichthyes > Orectolobiformes > Hemiscylliidae > Chiloscyllium > Chiloscyllium plagiosum. The sequence continues at coordinate 37,545,411 of NC_057729.1, read as the reverse complement.
ATGATGCATCTTTAAGTTGTAGCATGATGAAACACACAGCTCCCAACACTTAGTACCATCCTTGTTGCTATTTTTTGTCAGACAAAGTGGAGTAAAATGCTGTAAATTTCCAATCTGCCCTGAAGATATTCAGCTTCCTACATTACTGAACAATGAGCAGTGCCATTCTTGTTTGTGTTCCCAGGCTGGCAGAGATAATGAGGTTTCCATGATATTGTAAATGCCATTAAGTGGAATGGGTAAAAAGCATAAAGGTAATAATTGAAAGAAAGAAGTTTGGAGTTACACAAAGTTACTTCCAGAAAGGGAGAAAAGCTGAGAGTATCTCAAAGCTATAGGAGCAACTAAAAATTTTATATGCAAGAGAGGAGCTTCATATAAGAACATTAATCTTAGAGACACAGAGCTTGCAGAGTGTTGGGTCTGAGAGCTGCAGATGATAGAACTCTCTCAGTGAAGAAATGTTATTGACATGGAGAGGATATCAGTATGAATTTTCGAACAAACTTGAAGATTTCAATTATGTAAAATAAATGAGGAAGAGAGTGTCCTGAATATTTAGACTATAGGAGAGCAAGGAAACATTATTCTATAAAGTTCGTATTGGTTTCAGGATTGGCAACAAGTCTGAGGAGTTAATGATAATTTTCATTTTTTAATAAGTAAATATTACCCTGAAATAGATAATATGAAATGACAAATGTTGCTTTGTAATAACATAATTGTTGATCAGCTCCTCTGCATCTGTATCCAAGACAAATTGTCAAAACAGTGTAGTCTAGATAATTTCTGAAGTAACACATTTTAGTCCTGATATAACAAATAACAAATTTGTATATTTTGCCATCATAACTGATACTATAACCCATATACTTCTCTTTTTTTAAAAATGGATGTGTAATTCTATTAAAATTACAGAAGAAATTTCATATGAATATAACAGACAATAATATAACCAGGATGTGATTTTATTGGTTGTATTAATTTCTAATTTTGTATATTTTCTCTAATCTTTTAAAAATCTTGGAAAAATGATTTTCTTTGCTTATTAATTGTACTTTTCCTCCTATCACCTTCTTGCTCCCATTAGGTTACGTCAGCTTTTAATAAAAAGACAATTTTTAAAAATTGGAGTTAGTTTAGGTCTGGTGGATTTACAATTAAACTCCTTCACTGTTGATCTCTCCAAGATCCTAGTACCCTGACCAAACAGTCAATAATAATAGACTAGAGCTCACAAATCATACTTGCTCTCAGAATTTCTTTGGAAGTTGCAGTGATTAGAAATCAAAGCTACATAGCATCCTACGCACTTCTCTTCTTTGTTGCACACCCACTTCAACCTCTAATCCTACTGCCTGACTTATTGTGGGCGGCACGGTGGCACAGTGGTTAGCACTGCTGCCTCACAGCGCCTGAGTCCGGGGTTCAATTCCCGCCTCAGGCGATTGACTGTGTGGAGTTTGAACGTTCTCCCCATGTCTGCGTGGGTTTCCTCCGGGTGCTCCGGTTTCCTCCCACATTCCAAAGATGTGCAGGTCAGGTGAATTGGCCATGCTAAATTGCCTGTAGTGTGAGGTAAGGGGTAAATGTAGGGGTATGGGTGGGTTGCGCTTCGGCGGGTCGGTGTGGACTTGTTGGGCTGAAGGGCCTGTTTCCACGCTGCAATCTAATCTAATCTAATTCCCACTTCCCCACCTTATCATCCCCAAACAAGAATTAGAATTTGAAGAAATGAGATGCCAACCTTGTTAAAAATGAGTTTTCAGTCTCACGTAGATTGTTTGGCAGTAATTCAATTACATTTGAAGGAAAAGACTATAAACATTTTCTGACTAGTTTAGCGTGTATCCAACATCGATATTTGCTTATTTTGGAATGTTACAGTGAATGTTCCAGAGCAACAGGGCAAATTTCACAGGAACATCCTGATTTCTGCATTAAAGTACTCTAATGTAGTAATCTGAGTTTATAATCTGATTTATTCTTGAACAGCATTTATGCTGATACACCCTGCATTATTTATATTGCAAAATTTGGCCTTTTTTATGATACTGGTGTGATGTTCTTAATCATTAATCAATTTGAACTTTCCTAGGATCATGAAAAATTACCTACAGCTGATTATTACATATCTATGGTTAGATCCATTTTAGTTGAAAAATGTGGTGCTGGAAAAACACAGCAGGCCAGGCAGCATCCGAGGAGCAGGAGAATCGACATTTTAGGCATAAGCCCTTCTTCAGGAATGAGACTTATGCCCTAAATGTCGATTCTCCTGCTCCTCGGATGCTGCCTGGCCTGCTGTGTTTTTCCAGCACCACATTTTTCAACTCTGGTACTCCAGCATCTGCAGTCCTCACTTTCTCCTAGTAGATCCATATTAATTTGAGCTGTATGTGCAAGATTCCTGGCAAACTTGCACAGTTTTAATGGCTGATTTGGTGAAACTCTAACGACATTCCAGGCATTTCAGAGTGGATTGGGGGCTCGGTGGTTAGCACTGCTGCCTCACAGCACCAGGGACATGGGTTTGATTCCAGCCTCAGGCAACTGTCTGTGTGGAGTTTGCACATTCTCCCCGTGTCTACATGGTTTTCCTCTGGGTGCTACGGTTTCCTCCCACAATCCAAAGATATGCAGGTCAGGTGAGTTGGCCATGCTAAATTGCACGTAGTGTTCAGGGATGTGCAGGTTAGGTGCATTAGTCAGGGGAATTGTAGAGTGGTGGGGTAGGGGCATGGGTCTGGGTGCGTTACTCTTCGGAGGGTCAGTGTGGACTTGTTGGGCCTAATGGCCTGTTTCCACACTGAAGCGATTCTGTGAAATAGCTTTAACCAAATAAGGTCATTATTGTACTGGGATTACCAACTGATTGTTCTTGTTACTTTGTGAATTTCTTTTTAGGGAAAGCCCCTCATTTCCTTCGGCTACAGAACGTGGAGGTGAACGCAGGACAAAATGCCACATTTCAGTGTATCGCAGGTGGGAAGTGGTCCCAGCATGACAAGTTATGGTTGCAGGTTTGTATTTGGTTCTTTTCAGATATTTTGAAAAAAAAATCAGTTATTTCTTTCAAATGTTTAAATTGTGGTACATTTTAAAAGGCTACCTGTAGGACCTAGAAGGGAGCACAAAGCAGTGATGTTCTTTTGTGCTGTTTTTCTTTTGCTTTGTTCCCTTGTGTCATACCGACCTGAGCATCAATGGGATGTAGTTCAGTAAGTAATGCCATTAGATCTTCCTCCAAATTGAAAACCACATTTTTTTTTTCAGATGCTTAAGAGAGAGAAACTCTTTTTCTTTTGTCTCTAATGAACCAATTTGACAAGTATACTTGCTATAGAGAATCGATGATGAAATAAGGTCTTTTTACTCTTCAAAGGATTTTTAAAGATTTTCCTAGACTTCTTTCAGAGTGGCCAACCTGGGAATCATTATCACCTCTCTGTTGATATTGAACAATTTAAAATGAACTAGTTCCTTCTTCAATGAAACTGAAGCTGTTTTCTGCACATTTTTCACTTACCCCTGGTTGTGGAATGGATTCAACAGAAGGTACACAATCCCATGAATGAGAGCCTTAAATTCAATTCTGCAGTTAGATTCATGTCATGTCCACAGTCAAGTATTTTGTTAATATGATATTATTTACATGGAAAATTAACCCAATTGAATCTGTAAAGAAAAATCTACAAAAATGAATTAATATAGCATATTTCACAAGAACTAAAATCATTCAATATTTCTTGAAGTGGAGTAATACAAAGAACAGTATTGTGCAGGAACAAGCCCTTTGCCCCACCAAACCTGCATGTTACATGATGCCTGTCAGAACTAAAAGCCTTTTGCCTCAACACAGTTCAAATCCCTCTATTCCTTATCTATTCATGTAGCTATCTACTTCTACCACCTCCTCTCGCAGCTCATTCCAGGCGCTTTCCACCATCTGTATAAAAAGACTTGCCTCTCACATTTCCTTTAAAGTTACTCCCTTTTATCTCGAACCCATGTTCCCAAGTAATTGAATATTTCTAACCTGGGAAAAATATCTCTGACTATCTATTCTACCCAGGCTTCTCATAATTTTGTAAACTTCTATCAGTTTTCCCCCCAGCCTTTGACATTTAAATGAAAACAAACCAATTTTGTCCAATCTCTCCTGATAGATAACACCCACCAAAGCAGGGAACATGCTGGTAAACGTTTTCTGTACCTTCTCCAAATCCTTCTGATAATGTGGCAACCAGGACTGTATGCAATATTCCAAATGTGGCCTAACTAAAGTTCTATGCAGTTGCAACATGACTTGCTAATTTTTATACTGTGCCCCAACTGATGATGACAAGCATGCTATACGCTTCTGGACCAACTTATCCAATCCTGTTGACACTTTCATGGAATTGTGGGCCTGTCTGCCTTCATCTCGCTGCATGCTAGTGCTAATAATGGTTCTGCCATTTACTATAAACTTTACTCCTGTATTAGACTTATCAAAATGCATCACCTCACATTTGGCTGGATTAAATTCCATCTGCCATTTCTCTGCCCACGTCTCTAGTTTATCTATATCCTGATTAATCCTCTGGTAATCCTCATTACTATCCACAGCTCCCCCTATCTTCATGTCATCTACAAACTTACTAATTACGTATAATTTTATATAACAAGCCACAGGCATCCCTGCACTAATCCTTGCAGAACACCACTTATCACAGATCTTCAATCAAAGAAATATCCCACCACTGCTACTTGTTGTTATTTATGACTAAGCCAGTTCTGTATCATCTTATCAGCTCATCATGGTTTCCATGTAACTTCACCTTTTGTATCAGCTTGCCATGAGGGATTCTGTCAAAGGCCTTGCTAAAGTCCATGGAGATAACATCTACTGCCCTGCTGTCATCAATCATCTTTGTCACTTCCTCAAAAAACTCAATCAATTTTGTGAGACATGACCCCCCTGTACAAAGCCCTGCTGCCTATGGCTAATTTGTCCATATTTTTCCTGGGGACTTGTCTACCTTAATGGTTTTCAAAATACCCAACACCACCTACTTTTTATATTAACATGCCCTAGAACATACCCAGACTCAGTGACTATGTCCTTCTCCTTTGTGAATGTCAATGCAAATTATCGTCAAGAACCTCACCCACTTCCTCTAACTTGGTGCATAAATTCCCTTCTTTGTCATTGAGTGGATTCACCCTTTCCTTAGCTGCCCTCTTGCTCCTTATATATGTATAAAATGTCTTGGGATTTCTCTTAATCCTGTTTAATGTCATGGCCCCTTTTAGGCCACCAAACTCCTGGTTCTTTCCAGCTTTCTTTATAATCTTCGAGGACTCTATCTGTCTTCAATTTCCGAAACCTTACATGTGCCTCCTTTTTCTTTTTGACTAAACTCACAATTTGTCTTGTCATTCAACATTTCCAAATCTCGCCATTCTTATTCTTAATTTTTCACAAGAACAGCTGGTCCTAAACTCTGATCAACTGACCTTTCAAGGATTCCCAGGTGACCAATGTGGATTTACTCTCAAACACTGCCCCCAAACTACATTCCCAAGTTCTTACACAATGTTGTTGTAGATGGCCTTGCCCCAAGTTTAGTACTTTCACCTGAGGGCTACCCTTATCCTTATCGATAAGTAACTTTAAACTTACAGAATTATCGTCACTGTTTCTCAAACACTTCCCCACTGAAATGTTGTCCACCTGGCTGGGCTCATTCCCCTAGCTGGACTATTTACATATCGCTTGAAGAAACCCTAATGAATGCACCGAACAAATTCCACTACCTCCCTCCATCTAGGCCCCAGTCAATGCAGAGAAAGTTAAATCCACCCACCATAACAACCCTGAAAACAACAAATGCCAGAGATCAGAGTGGTTCAGGCAGCATCTATTTACACTCGAAATATTAACTTGCTGTCTCTCCATGGATGCTGTCTGACCCATTGTGATCTCCAGCATTTGTTGTTTTCAGTACAGATTCCAGCATCTGCAGTAATTTGCTCCACCTTGACAACCCTATTGCTTTCATATTTTTCCATAATCTGCCCACATATCTGTTCCTCTGTCATCTGCTTGCTGTTTGGAGGCCTGTAGTACAACCCTGTCAAAGTGAATGTACCTATTCCTGACCTCTACGGATATGGCTTCACTGGATGAGCCCTCAGTGCAGCTGTAATATTCTTACTAATGAGTAATGCAATTCTCCCACCTCTTTTACATTCTTCTCTATCTCACCTGAGTTTGGAATCCTGGAGCATTAAGCTGTCAGTCTTGTCTCCCACCTTACAACGTCTCTGTGATAGCTACAATATCATAGTTACGTGTATTAATCCAAGTTCTAAGTTCATCCATCTTATTTGTTGTACTTCTCACATTAAAACAAACACATTTCACAATCCCCGTCCTGCCATGTTCAGTAACCTTTCCCTTTCTGTTCTTCCTCTTAGCCTTACTGGCCATAGTCTCTAACTTCCACTGAGTTATTTCACTTGCTGACCTATTGCTGTTGTTCTTGCCCCAATGCCACACTAGTTTAAACCCTCCTGAGTGACACAATCAAACTTCCGTGCCAGGATATTGGTGCTCCTCCAGTTTAGGTGCAATCCATCCTCCTTGTACAAGTCCCACCTGCCCCAGAAGACATCCCAATGATCCACATAACTGAAGCCTTCCCTCTTAAGCCAGCTGTTTAGCCACATATTAACTCTACTATCTTCTTAAACCTAGCCTCACTGGCATGAGGCACGGACTAATCTCAAGATTACAGCCCTAGAAATCTTGATATTCAACTTACTACCTAATACCCTTTCTTCCTATGTCTTTAGAACTAACGTGTGGCACAACCTCTGGTTGCTCGCCCTCGCTTTTGAGAATTTCTTGCTCAGAGACATCCTTGACCTTGGCACCAGCAAGGCAACACACCATCCTGGAGTCTTATTTACGACCATAGAGATGCCTATCTGTGCCCCTGACTGCAGAGTCCACTGTTACTACTACTTCAATATACTTTGCTCCCGCTATGGTGCTACCATTCTGGCTGATGTTGTTTCCGCCATCCTCTGATAGGCAAATATTTGTCCCCGGACAGTATCCAAAATGGCCGACTTGTTAGGGAGGAGGATAACCAGAGGGGACACCTATACTGTCTGCCTGTCCTATTTGCCTGAACCTTGGGTGTGATCACTTCTCTAAAGCTCCTGTCTATGACACCTTCCATTTCTTGCATGCTCATGAAGATGTCTATTTGTCATTCCACCAATCCATGCAGTCTGACAGAAGCTGCAACTAGTCAGCTTCTTGCAAATATAGCTGTCAGGGATGTTTGAACTGTCTCTGATTTCCCCTATTCCGGTTAAACGCACTACCCTGTTGATCGCCATTGTTACCTGTAGCAACTATCTAATTAAAAATAAATTTCTATTAAATTAATTTACAGCTAACTAGATGGCATTTATCTCTCCACCCTTCAGGCACTCTGCCTGTATTCCTGATGAAGGGCTTTTGCCTGAAATGTCGATTTTCCTGCTCCTTGGATGCTGTCTGAACTGCTGTGTTTTTCCAGCACCACTCTATTCCAGAATCTGGTTTCCAGCAACTGCAGTCATTGTTTTTACCTAGCTAACTAGATGGTCCCTAATGTTAGATTCTCAGTAAAGAATACTAAAGTATATACACTCTGTAAACAGTCTAAGTCAGAGGTGGGGAATCTTTTCATGTTGGAAGGCCGCATTATGTTAGTTGTAATCTAATAAGGCCACATCCAAGAAACTTACATATATTCTTCAAAATTCACATCATTTTGTAAAAATCTAACTACTATGTATGAACTAAAAAAAGAAAAAAAATGCTAATTCTAAAGTTAACTAACATTTTAATGACTTTGTTGTGACTGCTTTTTGTAGGAAAGCATTTGAATATTTGGTTGCAGCATGGAGGTCTGCAGTTTTAGCTGATCCTCTAGATGGGTATCCGTCATTCGTGACCTTAAGGGCGTCTTGATTTTGGTGAAGTAGGAGAATGTAGATTCGCAGCAATACGTGGGGATTATTTTGTTGAATTTTCTTTTACTCTCTGGTATTTTAAATACATTCATTTTAACATTAAAATAAAAATAATAAAGGACGGAAAAAAACATATTAATAAAAAATAAAAGATTTGTTCTGCAAAATTTGTATTCATTCAAAAGACCACACACAATGGCCTAGAAGGTTGCATGCAGCCTTAAGACCGCAGGTTCCCCACCCCTGGTCTAGGTACTACTCTAAATGCATTGGGTGGCATGGTGGGGCAGTAGTTAGTATTGCTGCCTGACAGCGCCAGGGATCTGCGTTCAATTCCTGTCCCAGGAAACTATCTGTATGGAGTTTGCACATTCTCCCCATGTCTGTGTGGCTTCCTCCAGGTGCTCTGGTGTCCTCCCACAATTCAAAGATGTGCAGGTCAAGTGAATTGGCCATGCTAAATTGCCAAGTAGAGGGTAAGGGAATGGGTCTGGGTGTGTTACTCTTCAGAGGATCAGTGTGCACTTGTTGGGCTGAAGAGCCTGTTTCCATACTGTAGGGAATCTAATCAATATCTGTGCTATTCTTCCACTCACCTAAATACTACTACTGTAAAAATGTATGGGTATGAAAACTAATGGAAATTGAAGGTAAGAAACAAGAACCGCTTTCCCAGTACTTACCAATCAGGAGCCCTTCGGTCCAAAATGTCATTTTTGAATTTGTGATGTTACAAAGTGCAGCTCCAATAATACTGTTTGTGTAATGGATCCTTTGTCACCCCAGTATAACACCAGCACCTCCACATGACTGAAAATGTAGATGCATGACAACTAATTTGCACACAGCAAGTTCCCTCAAAGGGAAATGTGAGAATAACTGGACACTTGGTTTTTGTGATGTCGATTAAGGAATACATACTGTCCAGTACAGTGAGGGATAACTTTCCAACTATTCTTTGGCATCATGCTGTGAGGTCTTATATGTGTTTAAGAGGACAAATGGGTCCTAGGTTTAATAACTCATCTGAAAGGTGGCACCTTGAATGGTGCAGCACTGGAGTGTCTGCCTTGATTTTTATTCTCAGGTCCTTGAACCCATAAGCTTTCAGGAGCTACCAACTGAGCAACATCTGACACAACGTGACAATGGTGATAATTTATTGATGCAAGTTTGATGACCTCTCCATTTTAGGCTTCTAGTTTTATAAAAGTACAAGATTAACCATGCACCACTTGTCAAACAGTTGTTTGCAAATTGTGGAAATTGCATCTATGATATCCTTATGTATGTTCAGAGCATCTTACCATTAACATGCCTTCTGAAATTCAGTCTCCATGTCTCTAATTTGCCTGTCAACTGTCTTTGTAAACCTTAACTTTAAGCCTCAGCTCGGAAAGTAAAATTTTAACAGAAACACAGAAAGTGCTAGAGAAACTCAGCAGGTCTGGCAGCATCCATCTGGAGATAAACAGTGAACACTTCCAGTCCAATATGACTTCTTAAGAACTGAAAGGGATTGGAAAACTTTGTATTTTATAATTTTGACAGAAGTAGGGAGGAGTCAAGGAAACAGATGGTACAAAATACAAAGGGATTACTAATTGGGATGAAATAGAAATAGGGATTTAAAACATGTCTAAATTAAGGTGTCGCTAGATGAAATAAGTACAAGTAAATCACTTCTTCATGTGGAAGGTATGTTTAGGGCCTGGGATAGTAAGGAAGGGGATGGGGAATGGGCAAGTTTTTTTAAGGGAGTAAATTTTAATCTTACAAAATGGGTCACGAGTGAAATAATGTTCCTAATTTTCATTCCCAGGTTGGGTGCTTAGAGCCAAGTGAAATTCCAGCTTTGCAAGCACAAATTTTAAAAATGGCCACCTATTCTTTGCATTTTCAGTCTAGTGGAGGGGAGGGGGCTGCGGGGGGCGGGGTGGGGGCAAATGGCTGGAATATAATTTGGGCTAAGCGGCCCAAGAGACTTCTGGCTCCTAACTAATGGGGCGGGTATGCAAGATGGATAACCAGCCTCCACTCTGGCACTGTGATCAACAATTACAAAATAAAGATGGAAACAAGATCTCTCCTGCTCTCACCCATTTCCTGACTTTTCACACTCCATCAAACCAACCCATGTCACCTAAGGTCTAGTACCAACCCCCAGATCCTCCCATTCATTTCATGCTCATGTTTGATACTCTAAACATTCCCCAACAATCCATCAGAGCTCCATGCCAATGTATGCACATATACGCATCCCCCACAGCATCCATACCCCTATTGTCACCCTATGCCCATCTACCCATTCCAAAACCACCTAATACCCTATGTTCCCAATCATCGACAAGGACTATCATAGTTGTTAATCCATTCATTTTCGACTCATATACCACCTATGCATCACCTTTTGCCCTATCTTTCTGTTTTGTTCTCTACCTCTTCTATGCTAACTCACCCAGTAACCATTATGGGCATACATCAGGAGTCATGCTGATAGAAAGTAAATTATGGCTTTATTGTTGTTACTATTAAACAATAAACACTCATTGATACAATTTCAAAATTCAATACAAAAAATTCAATTCAATGGGTTCCACTGTGGACTGAATATTATCAGACATCTCCTCTCATTTTTGATCAGTTTCATGCAAGGATTCTCTCTGTGAGGCTTTACCAAGTTTCTCACATTATCTTCCCAAGCTTCCCTCATTAACCACACACCATCCTATGGCAGTCCATCCATTTGATTACCTCACTTGCCATGGACAGAAATTCTCATCACTGCTGAGAAACCCCAAGATTTCTAGTGCTACTGCCCTTTTAGAAAGCCAACCATGCACTGACATTGACAATCAGTCGTTTTCTGTTCACAGTCCATTCTGGAGAACATAACAAACAGAACAGGTCCTTTATAAAGCATGCAGTCAGCATTCACATCACGTACAAATGATGGTTTGACATAGTCCTTTATACCATAGGACAAGGAGCTGTCCAAGAAAGAGGGCCGTGGAATGCCTCCACAAGGAGCTTTGATATAGAGACCATTCCCCAATGAATGCAGCACCAGACATATTTACCAAGAGATGGTGGGAGATTCTATGTGCAGCATGAGTACTCACACCTTGCCTGAGATCTTCAATTATCTTTGTGCTTTGTGCCCACTAGTGTCAATTTTAAAAGGTCCTCTGTGATTAGTTCTGCCTCACCGAGATGCCTACCTTCAATCTGAAATGGCCAATGACATGGTCAATGTTGCTTATGACTAGTATTTACACTCCACACCAGCTGGACATTTCACATGCACAATACTAATGGTTAGATATGACTTCAACCTGTCCTCTGTGAGTGCAAGATTGATTGGTTTGCCCTTGAAGGGTCCCACCACTCCAAATGGAGTTTACAGGTTGAGACAGCAAAATAGAACTTGACTCCACACATACCAGGTGTGGTCACAGCCATTGCTCATTCACAGTTTGTGTTTCGGAGCTGAGTGAATGTGGAAAGAACAGAGGTTATACCTTGAACAGTGAATCACATGCTCAGCCTGGTCATCAATGGGCCTTCCAAACATCCATGCCCCTTTTAATTTCTGGAATTCCTCGGACAGACCATCGCTGCTGATTCCCACGTGGAGTTGCAACTGCGACTCTAACCCCTACCCTGAGCAATGGCCCTCCAATTCAGTCCTGCCAACCATCTTGATGCACACTCCCTAACATATTTGGCCTTCATTGTGGTTCCCACCAATAGCAGCTCATCAACCTGTTTATATCTCAATCTTCCCACCTTCACTGACTGTGTCTCTCTTCTGCAGCTCTGCTGTATTTAATCTCAAATATAGACTTGCCCCTCATTTCAATCAAAGTAGTGTTTCCTGAGAACTCCTTTGACTTGATGCAGCTCAGCCTCAGGATTGACTGACAAGGACAAACAGTGACAACTGATGACTGACCAGACCGCTAATGATCTCCATGCAGCTCCCTGACTGATGTTATGAGAATCCTCTGACTGGACCTGTAGGACTTACAGTTGCCTACTCCCCAGTGTGTAGTGAGATAGCCCACCACTTCTTGTTACCCAACATAGATGATTGACCATGCTGAAGACTCTGGCCTGTGATTATAAGATGCCCTTTACTGACTGTGCTGTGACCTCCTGACAGACTGCATCTCCTGTTGAATTGATGGAAACTACTCCCCATCAATGTTGAGACATGGCAATTTGGTTGAGGTGTATGCAGTGTGTTTTCCCCATATGCTGCTGGTTCATGCTACAGGTATGAGATTAAATTTGCACTGTACCATTCAATAATGTGTCGACACCATTAACTGCTCACAAATATGTTGAGCTGCGTCACTCTGTGCTAGGCAGGGCAACAAGACTGAGGTACTCATGCTGTGGAAGTAAAAAGCCAATAGACAAGGCAGGGCAGGGATACTGAGAACACTGAAGCATAAAGGTGAGCTGGAGAGGATTGTTGAAATGCAGCCTGATAAATTCCATAAAATGAGTACCCACTTCCATACGGGATGTCCTGGCAGGAGTATTGCAATGAGAGGTGCTGATGTGCTCTAACATGCAGCATTGAATTGCAGGCTTTAAAGCTGGTATTTGTCACATGCCAAGGTCTGTGCACTCGCTGCCTATGAGTATGTCCTGATGTGTTGGTACTGGGTGTTTGGAGCAGCTAGCAGGGAGCTGGAGTTGCCAGGTAACCGCTCCGAAATACATCGCAGAACTTGTTGTCATCCAGCGAATGGGAGAATGAGAAACTGCATAAATATGAGGTCAGATGAATTATTAATGAGATGTTAATACATGCTAATACATACAAATAGGTCTCTCACCATGATCTGATGAGAATCTTGTTGTGCTGTTCAACACTTTGTTGGAAAGTAGAACCTCAAGAAACTGTGAACTGACTAATCTGTGATTTTCCCAACTTTCTGTCCACAGCCCACATTGTTCAGAGGCTGGGAAAAATGCATCCATTGAATTTTCTTCAATTTATGAAAGCAATTATTTTACTTAAATCCTTGATCCCAAAATGAAAACAAACATGTCCATTCTGTTAGCAATTGGAACTGTCCAGCACTAGTTGAGCAATAATCTGCTCATGAATGTTCAGTTCAAGTTCAGGCAGGATAGTCAGCTTCTGACTTCATTATAGCCTTAGTCCAAACTTATGCAAAAGAATTGAATTCAAAGGTGAGTTTAGTGATTGCCCTTGACATCAAGGCACCTTCTGACCGTACATGATATCAAGGAACTGGAATAAGAGATATAATAAGAAAGAGAAAAAGGAGTAGGCTGTTTGGCCCCTCTAGTCTGGTACACCACTCAGTAAGATCATGGCTGATCCGATACTCCTTTTCTGCTCTTTCCTCATAAACCTTGATTCCCCAATTGATCAAGAATCTCTTTATCTCAGTCTTAATTATCTGGTGAGCTGCACAGCTCTGCCCACTCAGCTCTCAACCATCTTAGACAAAGAAAATTGCTCCTTAACTCATTCTTAAATTGGAGCCCTTTATTTTGAGACAATGCCCACCGGTCCTAGACCTTCCCACAAGAGGAAATATCCTTTCAGCATTTATCCTATCAAGCCCCTGAAGAGTCCTGTAGGTTTCAATATGGTCACCTCTCATTCTTCTTAACTGTGGGAGTAAAATCCCAACCTGTTCAAGCTTTGCTCATAAGGCAATCCCTCAATGCCAAGGATCATCCTATTGAACTTCTTTGAACTGCTCCAATGAAAGTATATCTTATCTTATATAAAACTGTTTTGTTTTACCTTGGCCAAAATGTGCTCTACAACTTTTGAGTTCAGATCATCTCTCACAAATGTTGTCTTTTTATTTCTTATGAACAGTACTACCCCATCCTCCTGTCTCCCGAAAGGTCAAATATTCCTGAATGTAAAGTTCCCGGACTTGATCTCCTTGTAACCATGTTTCCATAAAGGTTCTGACGTCATATGAATTTACTTCAATTTGCGCAGTCAGTTTGTCAACCTGATTCAAAATGTTTGGGGCATTAAGATTCAAAGTCTTAAAACTTGTTCTATTGTTGGATTTCCTTACATTCTTATTCCCTGATGCTCTATGACATCTGTACTTTTGTTCTGTTTTCTGGTAACAATCTGCCCTGTCACTAACTTACAATCCTACCTTCTCCTTTACCTCTGATATTCTAATTTTCTTGCAACTGAACCCCCCCTGTCCCCAACCCCAACCAAACCACAATTTAGTTTAAAGCCCTAACTACAGCCCTGGTTATCTACAGCCATTCATCAGGACGCTGGTCCCAGCATGATTCAAGTGGAACCCATCCCATCAGAATAGCTCCCTCCTTCACTGGAACTGATGCTGTTGTCCCATGAATTCAATTCCTTTTCTCCCATGCCAATCTTTGAGCACACGTTTACCTCTTTAATCCTGTTGACCCTGTGCCAGTTTTGCTTGTGGCTCAGGCAGAAATCCAGACATTATTAAATTTTTGCTTCTGCTTTTTAGTTTAGTATCCTGCAGCTCATATTCCCTCAGCACAACCTCTTTCTACCTATATCATTGATACCTATGAGCCCAGAGGAGATATTCTGAACCCATGCTCCAGACAGGCAAAACAGCCTTTGAGACTCTCGATCCTGACCAGAGAGAACAGTGTCTATTCACCTGATTATACTAACCCCAATGGATGGGTTCCTTGATTGCCATAGTGTCAATCACTCCCAGTAGGCTCCAGTCCTTCAATTGAATTGAATTGAATTTATTGTCACGTGTACCGAGGCAGCTTTGTCTTGTGAGCAATACAGGCAGATTACAGAATTAAGTAGCATAGATAAGTAAATAATAGGTAAACAGCGGCAAAAACAAAAACACAGGTACAGGTGAATGTAAAGAGTTTGTGAGTCCATTCAGTATTCTAACAACAGTAGGGTAGAAACTGTTTTGAAACCGGCTGGTGCGTGTATTCAGGCTTCTGTACCTTCTCCCGGATGGTAGAGGTTGTAGAAAAACATTGCCAGGGTGGGATGGATCTTTGAGAATGCAGGTGGCCTTTCCTTGACAGCGGGCTTGGTAAATGAATTCTATAGATGGGAGGTTGGCCTTTGTGATTGTCCAGGCCGAGTTCACCACTCTCTGTAACTGTCTCCGATCTTGATTGGTACAGTTCCATCCTCGGTAGTGATACAAGGTAAAAACAATGACTGCAGATGCTGGAAACCAGATTCTGGATCAGTGGTGCTGGAAGAGCACAGCAATTCAGGCAGCATCCGACGAGCAGCAAAATCGACGTTTCGGGCAAAAGCCCTCCTGATGAAGGGCTTTTGCCCGAAACGTCGATTTTGCTGCTCGTCGGATGCTGCCTGAATTGCTGT
>NC_057729.1:37527009-37529281 GCF_004010195.1 Chiloscyllium plagiosum | reverse complement strand
GCTCCTCCTGGGTGCAGATACGGCGGAGGCGGAGGAATTGGGAATACGGGATGACATTTTTGCAAGAGGTAGGGTGGGAAGAGGTGTAATCCAGGTAGCTGTGGGAGTCGGTGGGTTTGTAAAATATGTCAGTGTCAAGTCGGTCGTCATTAATGGAGATGGAGATGGTCCAGGTAAATTTAAGGTCAGGGTGGGATGTGTTGGTGAAGTTGGTGAATTGCTCAACCTCCTCGCGGGAGCACGAGGTGGCGCCAATGCAGTCATCAATGTAGCGGAGGAAGAGGTAGGGAGTGGTGCCGGTGTAATTACGGAAGATCAACTGTTCTACGTAGCTAACAAAGAGACAGGCATAGCTGGGGCCCATACATGTGCCCATGGCTACCCCTTTGGTAGTGATACATCCAAACAGAACTCCGCTCAATAGTAATTATCCCTCCAACCAACCTTGTCTGAGGATCCACACTCTCAACTTCCCAGAGAAACAGTGGTCCAAAATATTAATCATCTCAAATGTTGTCTGACCATCCACCTCTTAAGATTACCCCCTACTAAGCCCAACAAATATATTTGCATGTCTGCAGAATTCACTTCTTTGCCTGAATGTAAGCCTAGTTTATTAGTCCATCTTAGATTTGCACAGGAAAACAGTCAACAACATTACATATGACTTAGGTTCCTCCTACTCTCTGCTGGTCATGTCAGTAAACCTTTGACCCAAGGTGTCTCTGATTTTCTCCAATGCCATTTCAAAAATCCCAGTTTTAGTTTTCTGCCATCCTTACCAATTACTGTTGTATTCAGTAATAGTTCTGAACGGGTTAATGTGGGAGACTGTGTTCATCTGATGATGTCAAACAGTCTTGGGTGGGGTTAATAGCTCTGGATCTCAAAAGGTGACAGATTGTCATCTAAGTCCCCCAGTGATCTTACCAAAAGTATCTAACAGGAAAATGAAACTAATTCCTACCATCAATAAACTACAACTTAAGACAAGAGCCTCAACTCATTAAGATTCAGTGGTCATTCCTCTACTGCTGTAAATTAAATAGACTCTTTGACTCAATCAAGGAAAGAGAAATGCTGGCAGCAATCCCCTGTCTATATGTATCACCGTTCTGATATTCAGTCAAAGTCCAGGGTCAAAGATTCTATTTTTATGATGTTCACGGAGTTTGTGCACTCCGTCTAATAAGCAAAAGATTTTTATGTCGACTCATTACAACTTTTTGCTAGATCAGGTCATTATTTCTGATTACCTTTCAAGAAGAACTTGTGTCCAACATGTATCAACTCAGCTAATTAGGTATCTTCTGCAAAATTTGACATCTTTACAGGAATAAACCTGTCAAATTTGCAATCTTTAACAATGTAAATGTTGTGCTATGGAAGTTTTTCTGTTTCGGCAAAGGTCAAGCTAAATTTTCCTGCATCAGTGTTGCATTGAGTTAATGAATCCATTTATAGTGCAATTGTGATAATAGTATTCCTTGAGATGGATTCACACTAATACATTTATATAAATGGAGCCTAAATCCTCAATCAACCTCTGATCTAACATCAGAACAGAAAGAGGTTGAGTCGGTTTTGCATGGTTTCAATCAGACCTTTACTTGACAATTACACTACACAAATTGAACATTGGTGTGAAGCAGACACTGCTTTGCACTAAAGTTAGACATCTTGTGTCACTGCATCCTTGTTTAAATTTGTCCTAAAATATCTATTACGAGTCCTTAGATGAATCTAGTCCCAGGGTTTATGTTTTTCAATGTCTTAACCTTGAGACCTAGAGTTCTCTCTTAGCCCTCCCATATATGTTTCTTCAAATCTGTACTTTATTTTATTCAGTGCTGGGATGTAAGCTTCACTAGCAGGGCCAGGATTCATTACCCATCCCTAATCTCCTCGAGAAGGTGATGGTGAGTTGCCTTCTTGAATCACTGCAGTCTGTTTAATCTAAGGAGACCCACAATGCCATTGAGGATGGACTTCCAGGATTCTGAGATGGAAATGTGTTGCTGGAAAAGCGCAGCAGGTCAGGCAGCATCTAGGGAACAGGAGAATCGACGTTTCGGGCATTAGCCCTTCTTCAGGAATGAGGAAAGTTGGTCCAGCAGGCTAAGATAAAAGATAAGGAGGAGGGACTTGGGGGAGGGGCGTCGGAAATGTGATAGGTGGAAAGAGGTCAAGGTGAGGGTGATAGGTCAGACAGGGGTGGGGGCGGAGAGGTCGGGAAGAAGATTGCAGGTTAGGAAGGCGGTGCTGAGTTCGA
>NC_057729.1:37484169-37526138 GCF_004010195.1 Chiloscyllium plagiosum | reverse complement strand
AAACGACGGTTGGAGGAGGAACGCCTCATCTTCCGGCTAGGAACTCTCCAACCACAAGGGATGAACTCGGGTTTCACCAGTTTCCTCATTTCCCCTCCCCCCACCTTGTCTCCGTCTAATCCATCGAATTCAGCACCGCCTTCCTAACCTGCAATCTTCTTCCCGACCTCTCCGCCCCCACCCCCGTCTGACCTATCACCCTCACCTTGACCTCTTTCCACCTATCACATTTCCGACGCCCCTCCCCCAAGTCCCTCCTCCCTATCTTTTATCTTAGCCTGCTGGACCAACTTTCCTCATTCCTGAAGAAGGGCTAATGCCCGAATCGTCGATTCTCCTGTTCCCTAGATGCTGCCTGACCTGCTGCGCTTTTCCAGCAACACATTTCCATCTCTGATCTCCAGCATCTGCAGACCTCACTTTCTCCTTCCAGGATTCTGACACAGTGCTACATTTCCAGGTCAGAATGGTGAGTGGCATGGAAGGGAGCTTGCTGTTGTTGGTGTTCTTGTGTATCTGCTGTACTTGTATTTCTAGATAGTAGTAGTTGTAGTGGTTGTGGGTTTGAAATGTAAGAAGACTTGGTGAATTTCTGCCGTGCACCTTGTAGCTGGTACACACAGCTGCTATTGTGCTTCAGTGGAGGGCATGAGTTTTTGTGGACATGATGCCAATGGAGTGGTCAGCTTTGTCCTGGATGGTGTCAATTTTCTTGAGGGTTGTTGGCGCTGCATCTATCCAGACAAGTGGACAGTATTCTATCACCCTCTTGACTTGTGCTTTGTAGACAGTGGACAGGTTTTAGAGATTCAACAGAGGAGTTACTTGCTGCATTATTCCTGGGGTCTGACTTGCTTTTGAAGCCGCTATATTATTGTGGTTGGTCCTGTTCAGTTTCTGATCAGTGGTAACCCCTCGGATGTTGTTAGTAGATAATCCCATTAAATATCAAGGGGCAATGGTTACATTCTCTCTAATTGGAGATGGTCATTGCACGGCAGTTGTCTGCCATCAATGGTATTTGTGAACATTCAGTCCAAACCTAGAAATCATTCAGGTCTTGCTGCATTTCATCATGGCATCTTTCAGTATCTTTGGCATCACAAAAAATGTTGAGCATTGGACAATCATCAGTGAATACTTCTGACCCTATGATGTAATATTGACAAAACAGTTGACATTGGTTTGGCCTATGTCATAACACTTGAGAAACTAATGCCCTTTTGTGGTGCAATGATGGTGTCCCTGGAGAAAGAGGCCCGGATTCAAGTCCCACCTGCTCCAGAGGTGTGTAATAACATCTCTGAACAAGTTGGTTAGAAAAATAGGTTAAATTAAAATAAAAACTGAGACACTCCTGTCCATATGTCCTGGGACAGGAATAACTAACATCCAATAACCATGACCATCTTCCTTTGTGTCATGTATGACTCCAACAGTAGAGTAACCCCTCCCTATTTCCATTGACTAGTTTTCTAGAGCTCCTTGATGCTACGCTGTGTCAGATATGGCCTTGCTGTCAAGGGCAGTCATTCTCATCTTCCCTCTCGAGTTCAGCTTGTTTGTCCATATCTGAACCAAATCTCTAATGCAGTCAAGAGCTGAGTGGCCCTGTCAGAACCCAAACTAAGAATCTGTGAGCAAGTTATTGCTAAGCAAACGCTGCTTGATAGCCATCCATCACTTCACTGATGTTCGAAAACAGACTGATCGGGTGGTAATTAACCAGGTTGGATTTGTCCTTTTTTTGTGTACAGGACATAGTGGGCAGTTTGCCAGGTAGATGTTTGTACTGTGATTCTAAAGGAACAACTGTCTTAGCCATTATTTGCTGCAGTCATTCAGATGGCCAGTTGGTTAATTAATTGGTTTTCATTCTGAGATGGCAGTCTTTTAAATTTCTGTATTTGCATTGTAGAGGTAAAATCACAATATACATTTGACTAAACCTGACTGGCTCAGAACCAACCCATCCAACCAACCCATTACGTATCTTAGTCTTAACTTTTAGCAGTTGTAGTTTTAGTCATCTGTGCCTTAAAATTTTGATTTTTAAAATTCATTACTCATGAGAGATGGGCATTCCTGGCTGGTCCGGCACTTATTACTCATCCTGAGCTGCTTTTGAGAAGATTGTGGTGAACCATCTTCTGGAACTGTTGAGTCCATTTGATGTAAGTCTACCCACAATGCCATTAGGGAGGGAATGCCACCATTTTGACCCAACAACAGTGAAGTAACTATGATATATTTCCAAGTAAGCAGATGTCATAGAGAGTAACTTGGAGGGGAAGTTGCAAGGAAGTTCCCATGTATTAGCTGCCTTTGTTCTCTGGATGGCAGTGGTCAAGCAGTGCTGCTTGATAACAGTATAGATGACACCTTCCATCACTTTACTGCTGACTGTGATGAGATTCATTGGGTGGTAACTGACCAGGCTAGATTTCTCCTGCTTATTGTGTATTGTGTAGAACATAACTGGGTAATTGTTTCACATTGTCAGGTCGATGTCAGTGTTCTAATAGAAATGCTTGGTATGGGACACTGCAAGTTCTGGAGCAGAAGTCTTCAGTAATGAGTGTTATCAGGCCCCCTTAGTCTTTGCAGTATCCAGTACCTTCAACTGTTTCTCTATCAAGTGGAGTGAATTGAATTCTTTGAAGTCTGGCATCTGTGATGCTGGAGATGACTGGAGGAGGCCAAGATGGTTCATCTACTCAACACTTCTGGCTGAAGATTATTGTAAATACAACAGCCTTGTCTATTGCATTGATGTGCTGGGCTCACCCATTATTGAGAATGGGGATGTTTCTGGAGCCACCTCCTCGAGTGAGTTATTTGATTGTCCTCCACTCTTCACAATTAAGTGAAGCAGGATTGCAGAGCTTAGATCCAATCTGTTGGTTGCGGCATCACCATTAGATAAGCTTTTATTTTAATATATCAGATTTTATTGGATTCAGACTTCACCCCCCTGCTGCGGTGGGTTTTGAAGCCATGTCCCCAGAGATATGTGGTTCTGGATTATGAGCCAAATGACAATATTACTATGCCACCAGCACCCCTATAGTTTGTAATCACATGTAAAAATTAACTAACCATTTTTGCCACACAACAGAGTAGTAACAACAATTTGAATTTTACTTTTATATGTAATTTTAAAAATCTGCATAATAAAACCTCCAAAAGTGCTTCAGCCCAGAGTATTATAAAGCAAAATTGACGTTAGGACAGTTAATAAAAATAGATAGAGCTTCCAAAATACAGAAAAGGAATTAGGTATTGAATGGGGTTTAGCAAGCACATCCCAGAATTTACAGCCTTCACATTCATTGAGGAGCAATTAAAATTGGAGATTCTCAAGAAAGCAGAATTAGAGAAATGCAAATGTCAGAGAGAGTTGTGGGGCTGGAGAGATTACAAAGATGGGATATTGGGAGATTTTGAAAATGAAGATCTTGAAACTTGTAAATGAGGTTCAGAATTTTAAAATTGAGACATTGCTTAGTCTGAAGCCAATATGGTCAGAGAACATACTGTTGAGGGGAGAATTAGACTTGGTGCAAATAAAGATGTGGACATTCACCTCGAGTTTCTACAACTGAGAGGTAACAAAGAAATCGAGAAGAGTTTCGACAGGCTGATGAGCAGACTTACTTATCCAGGAAATATTAGGCAGAAAGAAACTAATCAAACTCTATAACTATCAAACTGCCTCTCACCATCATCTCACTGATCCCCTGTTTGCTGTCCTGTAGATTAAAGAGACCAATGTGCAAAATGGAAATTTCATAATGGTGTCAGAGCCACTTGATAAAGTAATAAAAGCTGGATGGGAGAAGGAATGTCCAGCCCATTGTGAAGGTGATGTGTGTATGGATCAAGCTGTAAATAAAGACTTCTTGTAGAAAAATCCATGAACTCTCATAGAATTACTTAGGGGTCTGAACACTGTTATACCCCAACACTTAAATTTCTACTGAGCCTTAAACAACCTGTTGGACCAACCTCCCAACCCCCCCCCCAATCCAATGCAATTACTCCCCATGACCTAACTCTTGAGCACCTGCAAATAATACCCAACACTCTGAGTCTCCTTCAACCAACTGTGTCCCAACCTGACCTAACTGGCCCCCACCACCTTGGTATCCCTCAAAATGACCTGACTAGTCAGTAACCTGACAACCCTCCCCAACCTACCTACCTATCCACCTTCCTATCTGCCATGAACTAACTTGCCATCTCAGCCATTAATTCACCCCCTTAGACATCTACCCACCTTCCATCCTACCGCCACACCTACTTGCCTCTCTAACCACCTACTAATGTATCTCAGTCACCCTATCCACTTATCCCACTCATTTCACCCACCATATCATTCTACCCATTCATTCATCCACTCACCTGTTTACTCATTCACTGATATTCAGAACAGACATTTAAACATTTACAGTGTTGGAGAAAGTGGATATATCATCTCGCTGTCTCTTTCTGCTGGTCTCTACATGAATCCCTGCAAAGAGGGAGTTCTTCTACATTGAAAGTCAGAAACCTTTAAGCACATCCAAGTAATTGGATCCTTTTCTGTCTGTTCAGCATCAGATTCAGCATTTCCAATGATCATCAAGAAGCATTAGACTCATGTTTAAATCCCTCAAAATTAGATTACTCAAACCATTGCACCAATGTGTTAAGTCAGATATGCATCCCATGTGATTGTGGTGAACTATGCCTCCTTGTCTTTCTTAAGTTGTTTGTAGTCTTCAACACAGTTGCTCACAAAAGCCAAACAGTCAGGAAATATTTTTAAGTTTTAGAAATGAAGCTGGTCAGGAATAGGTTATAAGATTAAGAAGTAAAGCTGGAATGACTCAGAACATTAGGTTTGCCAAAGTAAAAGAACTGTGTGCAGCTTTGGAAAATTGATTAGCAAAAGAATATTAAAGACATAGAGAGGATAGATTCAGTAGGATGACAACAGGGATGGTAAGTTATACCAATGAGGAAAGGTGTAATACACAACCAGTATTTCCACTGGAGCAAAGAGAAAGAATGAAAATGATGCAGATATTTAAAAATAAGGAATAGGAAAGTTCTTTCCGATGGCTAAGGAGTCAGTGATAAAGAGTTCAAACAGAAATCATTTTATGTTTTCGAGGGAAATTGAACAAATCTTTAAAACATAATTCTACAAGTCTATGGGGAGAAAGTGAAGCAACGTGAGAGGTTGAACAGCTAGAATTTGAGCTGTAAGCTTGTACGGTTCTGTAATCAGACACAACCCTAATTAAGAAGATACGCAAGCAAATTACACTAGAATATGGATACTTCGAACCACAACGCTGAAACCAATTAATAATTCATAATTATTCAATCAGAATTTACCTAAAAATTGATGCATTTTCTAATTAAGATGTATTTTGTTTTGTACAGCAATGGAATGGAAAGGATACAGCATTGATGGTGACAAGGGTGGTTAACCACAGGCGTTTTTCTGCCACTGTCAGTGTGGCAGATACATCACAGAAGACTACAAGCAAATATAGATGTGTGATCCGCTCAGAAGGAGGCTCAGGAGTGTCCAACTATGCAGAACTAATTGTGAAAGGTGAGCCATTGTTAATGTGTTCTTATTAAAACCACAGAAGTGCAAGTTAGATAAAAGCAATAGGACGTGTTATTGAAAGTCCAGTGGAGTAATATAGTTTGTTGGTGTGTGGAAACTTCCATTGCCTTGGTTCAGTAAAATTGCTCTGATATTTGCATATATATTGTATTCATGTCATTATCATTTCATAAGGTGCCATATCAAATGCAAATAATTACAGGTGCAAAGAGCAAAATGTTTGCAGCTATATTAATCAAAAACAATCAGGTCCCTTACGGAGGAGATATACATTTGCAATAATAAACTAGATCTGTCACATTTAACCTTGTGTTGAATTATCACTGTCTGGTAGTCAGAACATTCAAAAGAATACGTTGCATGTTATGTGTAACATGAAATGTATGTCAGCCTTCATCTGCCATTATGCATTTTTGGCCTTACAGGTTGTTGAGTGTCTCTTGATTGTCTAACCTTGATTGTAGGTCTTATATGAGAGTTCATTGGCTGATTGAAGTTTGTGGCAAACCTTTCAAAAATAGTATAGATTTGCTGTCAATTCTTTTAGCCTACAGTTTTGAGAAGCTGTCTGTAGACCAAGTGAGAGTCAGACTATTATCATTACCTTTTGTCAAATTGATGGCCTGGTCACAAGTACACAAAAGCCCTGATGATTACTTTTTTTTTGTTTCTTTGGGAGTTTGAGCTAAATTGTCTAAAAATAAAAGCAGCCAGCAAACTCTATTAGCTCAGAGTTAATCTTATCAAAGAAATGGGTGGAGCTTATGAAGATGTTCTGGTTTCAACTTATCTGTGTGCTTGTAAGGAGAAGTTAGTTGCAGTGACAATTTAAAGTTGAGAGAGTGTTCAAACAAAGAAGTCACTTTTGACGGCACAAATGTTGTCATTAGCAGACTTCAGGCAATCAGTGCAGGTGAAGTCCATGGAAACCATGCATCTGAGAGTAGGGTGAAGGAAAGCCTCAATCAGTATTTGTTTGAGTTTGCTGATAGCTACTTTCCCAAGCCCTAGTATCTATCTGTGAATGAGCTTGAAATGCACTCTTAAACTAGTTCCTCGCTGTGTACCCTCAATAATACAATGAAACACAATCTCAGGGAAAGAGATTGAAGAACCTTGATGTGAGCAGTCACTGAGGCAGCACTCAACGAAGTGGCTTATAAATGAGTTTCAAAGTCAGATTCTCAAAACGTGAAGACTTGGAATCCTTTGGAAGGGAGACAACATTTCTATGTAATTTAATTACCTACAAATTCACTAATATCGAAGGGACTTGCTAAGATATCTGTAGGATTCATCTTGACTGCATCAACCATTTAAAGTGCAGTGTTCAGCCACAGTTAGTTTTCTTTCCAATTTTTACCTCATGTTAACTCTGGTTTTTAGAGCGTAAGTTAAATATGTGTATATAGATTATTTTATTATCCAAACATTGTATTGTAAAGTTCATTGTATTTCTTTAATACTGTGGAATCTTGTGATTTTATTCTCCTAATAAGTCCCTAGGACCTCAATCTTTGCCAACTGCAAACAAAAAGGATTTCTGGCCTCTACCCAGAAAAATTAATATAAATTTGATAGCTTTGTCAGGCTCATATTACAGAGCAATATCTTTTCAGAGCACAGTTTGGGCAAGGCAGGTCTCCAGACTAGAATCATAGAATCCCTACAGTGTGGAAATAGGCCATTCAGCCCATTGAGTCCATACTGACCCTCCATGCGCTTCCCACCCAGACCCACCCTCTACCCTATCCATGCAACCCTGCATATCCTATGGCTAATCTATCTGGACACTATGGGCAATTTAGCATGGCCAACATACCTAAACTGTACTTCTCTGGACGTCTATTTCTCTATGTCATTCCTGGACTCTCAGTAGGTATCTTTTTTTTAGTCAAACGGAGAGGGAGACCATCCTATGATGCGTATCTTAGTTTTGACTCAGTGGTTAGCGTTAGACTGTCACCACTTGCCATTATCAAGAAGTAAATTAATCAGCAACTCACAATGTCTGCAAATGGGTAGCTAAATGCAGAAACTGGGCAACTACTGTCCAATTTTCGCTGTTCTTCCACAAGCTCGTAACTTTCCCAAAGTCTCTGCATTGAAATGCATAAATTATCTGAAGTTATGGTACTTAACTGCCAAATGCCACGAAACATAAGATAGACTCAAAAATGTTTCCAGTCAAGTGGCTTTTTTTGTAAAGATATGCAATATAAATATCAAATATCAATTAGGAATTTATTCCAGATGCTTGTGGTAGTGGTGATAATAGGGATGAGTTTTGTGGAAAATCATTTCTCTCCTTGCTGGCCATGTAAATGCTGTATTTGTCTCACAAGCCACTTAAGGTTAGAATGTGCTAAGTTCAAACAAATGGTCTCGACCTCATTTCAAACTATGCCTGAGAAATTGTATTGCGTTTCTACCATAACAATGTGTCATGATCATTGTAATATGCTTATCTAAATAAGATTGATCATTAGAGTCAGATTATACTCAAATGTAGCATGTAAAATGGGACTCGGTCAATTAGATAACTTCAGTTTTTCACGCTAACTTTCAGATTTTGAAGATCAAATTATCCTCAAGATTTTAAATACGTAAAAATATATTTTCCTTCTGAAATCATCTAGAATCAAATCCAATAATCAAAGACAGAATGGATTTCCAAGTGAAGACAATTTTGTGAATCAAGTGCATTAAATGTCATTTGTTTTCGATTACAGTGTAAATAATTTTCCCAAGTGTAATAGATTTGAAATGTGTCTTCAGTTGTAGATTAAAATAGGCAGATATTTTGTCTAGATTCATTAAACAAACACTTCAAATTTTGTCAAGGAAATAACATAATTTGCACAATATTGTAATTCATTGATCTCCAGTTTGAAAAAAGGCAATTTAAGGTCATTTTGTTTCAAACCTGACGAAAAAAGTATATCAACATTTACCCTATGATTTTCAGTTATATTTTCATTGAAAGATTGAAGATTTCTTCTAAGCACCAAAAATAATTGAGCATCCAATTTAAACATGGATTCAGAGTTTTGGGGAAAGAAATTGAATCAAAGAAATCTTGTGACCATTTTTATAATTAGAAATATTTGTTTATTCCCCAGTATCTAATAACTGACAAATACAAATATTAGGAGCAAATTACTGCAGATGCTGGAATCTGTACTGAAAACAAGAAATGCTGGAGATCGTAATGGGTCAGACAGTGTCCACGGTGAGAGAGCAAGCTAACGTTTTGAGTCTAGATAGGTCTTCATCAAAATGGCTTCACCAGCTCTGATGAAGAGTCATCGAGTTTCAAAATGTTAGCTTGCTCTCTCTCCGTGGATATTGTCTGACCCATTGTGATCTCCAGCATTTGTTGTTCAGTACATATATTACTTTATTTGACTGTCTTTTAGTTTTTATATGCCAACTGAAAGGGCAAACAAGTGACCTTCTATAACGATTGCACCAATTCTGAGTAGCACCAAATTGGAAAATATTGTGAAGAAAGACTCTGGATAACCCACTTTTTAACTTTTCCCAAAACTGGTGATGTTTCCACGTTTTTAGTTCTCCGCATCATTTATACCTGTTTCTTTTCAACAGCACAATAATCTGTGATCAGCATCTAAATACTCTTGTTTTTAATTTAGTTACTGGATACTTTATGCTTTGATAAGTTCTTGTCTCTACCAAGTGGACAGGTGTGATAATTTAGTACATAATTAGGAGGAAATCAGTAAGCTCGTGATAACATATTCTTTTCAAACAAGCTAAAATTAGTACAAATTGACTACAGTTAAACCTAATTAGTCTGTATTCAGTATCCATTCACATTGGGCTCTTGTGGCACAGTGCTAATGTCCATTCCTTTGAACCAGGAGGTTTGTGTTCATATGCCCATTTGCTTCAGAGGGGTGTGGTAACATTTCTGAATAGGTTGATTTAAAAAAAAATTAAACAATGTTTAAATAAACACACCAGGCTTTGTCATCACATGGGCTACTACCACACACAACACATTGTCAGTTACTAATAGTCCCCATTAGTGGCCATTCATTCTCCCAAGCTGATCTTTACCCATTCCTTTTTCTGCTCTACCATTTTTCTCCCTCTTTGTGCTCTATCTCCACCTGTTGTTTACTCGTCCCCCTCCCTCCCCCTCCCCTCCTCCCTTCTGCATCGATACCAACCATTTCCGAGATACCATCAGTTCTGAAGAAAACATTAACTCTGCTTTCTCTCCATAGATGCTAAGTTTTTCCAGCGATTTCTGTTTTTGTTTCCGATTTCCAGCATTCAGAATTCTCTCAGTTTAATGTTTAAATAATATATAGAGAAAGATTTGAAGTATATTAGGTAACAGACAGAAACCAACTTTGTTAAAAGCTTTTCCAGTCACATTACACAAATGATATATAAGGGCTTTTGTGACATTATGGTAATGTCCCTGCCTCTGAACCAGAAGGCCTGCTTTCAGGTTTTACTTGCTTCAGGTATCTGATGACATTTTGAACAGGTTAATAAAAAATATCAACAAACAACAAGGAGCTATAATGCCCTGCTCCAGAGCTGCTTCATAAAATGTCTGAATGGTTTGAATATAAGTATCTACAAGTAATAATTTGAACAGCTGTTGTGACAGTGGTAGTGTTCCAGCCTCTGAGCAAGAAAGTCCCACCTGTGCTGGAAATTCTCAAGGCGTCCCAATAGGTTGACTCACACTACAGGTACTTATAAATAATAAGGACTGGCAGTGTGACTGAGCTGTCTAAGACATTGGATTTAGGTTCCAGTCTCCTTAGAGGCAGCAGTAGAATTCAATCCAATGTGAAAAGTTTCTCATTTAGTTGCTTTACTATCTTCTTAAAGAGGTTTGCTAATGTAGTGATGATGCCCCTATCTCTTGACCAGGAGCCCTGTGTTCAACCCAATCTTCTCCAAAGACGTTTACCTCCAAATATTCACAAGAATATAATGCAGGAACTTTGTGATGTGGAAAAAATGGCATTCATTATCACCATGGAGATGGCTCAGTAGTTAGCACTGCTGCCTTGCAGCGCCAGGGACCTGGGTTCAATTCCAGCCTCGGGCAACTTTTTAAAATTATTTATTTATTAGATTCCTTACAGTGTGGAAACAGGCCCTTCGGCCCAACAAGTCCACACTAACCTTCCGAAGAGTAACCCACCCAGACCCATTTCCCTCTGACTAATGTACCTAACACTATGGACAATTTAGCATGGCCAATTCACCTGGCTTGCGTAGAGTTTGCACATTCACCCTGTGTCTGCATGGGTTTCCTCCGGGTGCTCCGGTTTCCTTCCACAGTCCAAAGATGTGCGGGTCAGGAGAACTGGCCATGCTAAATTGCCCATAGTGATAGGTGCATTAGTAGGGAGGAGGTGAATGGGTTTGGGTGGGTTACTCTTCGGAGGGTCGGTGTGGACTTGTTGGGCCAAAGGACCTGTTTCTGCACTGTAGGGAATCTAATCATGTTAAATGCAGATTTGTAAAATGTTGCTACCCACAGTTATAAATTCCACACTGAACCTAAGATAAAAATAGTCCATCTGTGTTGAATGTTTCCTACAGTTCACAACACTGTAATTTTCAGTTTCTGCAAAGTGAGCCATGTGTTTTTTTAGAACTCTCCAGTATATTTGGGAGAAAAGATGTTCAATTCTCATTTTCGTTGGATTAATGATTGGAGGCAATTTTAAATTTAGTTGCAAGGCAAAAGAAAAATGTACCACTTAAGTTTTATACTCTTACAGTGGCAGAGCAGCACAATATATCGCCTCTGAGCTCTATTTATCTGAGCAATTTGATCCCTTCCATGGCGAAACCTATTAGACAAGTGGGACTTTATGCCCCATACAGACAATGGCCTATAAAATCGGCAGTCCAATATCTATTTTTTGTGTGCTAACTGACCTACCATCCCCCTAAAACTCCATGCCTCAAGCATGGCTAATCAAGTCCACATTTTGGTTTTATTTCTTGGTAAAGGAAAAGAAAATAGGTGTTCAGGCCCTCAAGCTGGAATAAGACCATGTACGTTTTCAAATAAAATGCTTTGGCATATGCTTCATAAGATTAAAGCATGATAGTCAGGGTAGCTAAGTGAGCTCTACATTTGTGGTGATACCAAACCAATTTTGGTTTCCATATTGCATTCACTCTATGTACTCACCCATAAGTTTCTCAGGCCTCCCATGAGGTTCAGAGAATGCTCGCTGCACCATTATTTCATTGGCATGCATTCAACGATTGAGATATCAGAATTTCGACACAAGTATCTGCATTTCAGGGTAACACACTGGCTAGCATTGCTGCATCACAGCACCAGATGTGTTGCATCACAGCGCCTTGGGCGACAGTCTGTGTGGAGTTTGCACATTCCCCCTATGTCTGTGTGGATTTCCTCCCACAGACACAAAGATGTGCAAGCTAAGTGAATTAGCCATGCTAAATTACCCATAGTGTTCAGGGATGTGTAGGTTAGGAACATTAGTCAGGGGAAATGTAAAGTGATTGGATAGGGAAGTGGGTCTGGGTGGGATACTCTTCGGAGGGTTGGTGTGGACTTGTTGGGCTAAATGGCCTGTTTCCACACTATAGGGATTCAATGAATTTCTTCATTTCAATAATGCTGCGCTCTCAAGTTAAAATATGGTCAGGAAAAAAAATTGCTTAACTGTTTAGTGACCTCTTTAAGGTATCGGGGTAAAACTCTTGTCTGTTAGTCAATGGATGTGAGTTTTAGCTCTCTTCTCAGATTTGTATACAAAATTTTAGAGTGTGGCAGTGTCAGAAAAGTTGCCTTTCAAATAGAGTCTAATGAAACCTTGTCTGTCCTCTCAGAGGACAATAAAAGATCTTAGAGCACTATTCAAAGAAAAACAGGCTGATACCTGATTAATTCTTGAATTAACTGAAGAGTTTCATAATTTATCATATTGCTGTTTGTGGGACATGCTAAGTGCAAATTAACTGCTGCTGTTCTCTCACATTGCACAATCACAACACTTAAAATATAATTCATTATCTGTGAAACATTTTAGAATCTCCTCAGGTTAAGGTAAGCAACATTAAATGGAAGGTCGTTTTTTGGCACCCAGAATTAATAGCTGCTGTGTTATTAATTAAATGTTAGACGCCAACTTCAGTTTTAATTGGCCCAATAAAACTGATTTAATTAATGTTCTGCATTTCAGTAGTACACCTCATTACGTTAAGTAATCAAGCAAAGAGAAGACTGATACTGGTGTGTATATTCCATATAAATAGAAGTATTGTTTGAAAATTTTATTTTATTATGAGTAGCAACATGTTTAAGGCATGTAGAACATTAGCCGAAAAAATAATCAATTTTCTCCAATCTGCAGTCTGCTTGAAGGTGCTTCAGAATAGGAGGCTATCCATATCTACAGGATATTGTAATATATATAATAAATATCTTGCAGACCACCACCTCCTCCTCTGAGAGCAATCTCTGGTTAGCCTTAAACTTTAATGACATATTGCCATTTTATTTTATTATGCCCATTATTTTGCATTGAATGGACTACAGATGGAAGAAAAGCTCAAGTGTTGAGTAGTAACTTGTTCCCTTGCGATGAAATCAGTCATCTTATGCCATTTTATAGGGTGATCATGCTTCCATGAAGTTTGACTCACGTCATTATGTCGTGATGTGAAATGGCCTGAATGAAAATAAATCATAATATAAATTTTGGATGAACAAGTTGCAACTCATTCTTCCAGAACACTAACCCCAGTAACAATCTATTTTTTAATCAGCTAAGTATCTTAGCCTTCATAACACACACTGGAATTCTATATAATCCTGAACATACACCCTCTTGTCCTATTGCGCAAAAGGTATTGTTTCATATTTCTTTCTGAGAACTATCTTGCGTATGCCTGTAAAGCCATGTTAGAAAGATCGCTTTCTGAGATTGAAGAATTCTGGCTTATTGTGATGTTTAGAGCTCTCCGTCTTCCCTCTGACATATTTAACTTCTTCATCTGCCTCTATAATGCATCTGAGTTTTAGATAATCATGTCATGACAGTCAAACATAAATGCTTTGTGACTATATACAATATTAGCATGTCACTGAGAATTCGAACTCAACGAATTTAGCAATGCAACCCAGTATTCAAGTTGTTCTGGTTTTTCAACCAACAACTTTCAACCTTTCCATTAGCAAGTCCTAACCCACTGATAAAATGGCATGCCTTTCATTCTCAATTCATTTGCTGCAATAATTGACAATTATTCTTTTTTCTTACTTTTAAAATCTTGACGCTGTTCCCCAAGTTCCAAGTTTGTCTTTCTAACTTGTTCAGTGTTCAAATTTAACTAATCTGCAATTTGACTGCAATTCGAATGCATTATTTTGATAAATATAATTATTATTCTGCAACAATTGTGCTGTCTGCTCACCTAAAAAATAGTGACATACAGAATATAGTGTTGAGTGGCTGAAAAATGTAAAAGGGACCCAAGTATGTGGGAGACGAGTACCACAAGAAGCCATACTTAATGCCAACCTGCACCTCTTAAAAATCAAAGTGTATTCTGGCTGCAGAAGTGGCTCTCAGTAGTAAAAGTGCAGGAAAAACATTGGAAGTGGTGCAATAGATCATGCAGCATATCCCAAGTTTTTGGATGCAGGAGGTATACTGGAGGAAAGAGTTCCTTTCTGTCAGGCAGAAATGAAGAAGGTAGTGGCAGAAGGAAACCATCGCACCTATATCAGCAGTCTAGCCTCTGAAGTGAATGTAAGATATTTAATGGACTTGTGAGAGGGCCAAGGTCAATGGCTCCTTCAATCTTCAATGGCATCTTCAATACCATTTCCTTACAAGGGAACATTAGCTTCACATACTGTTCCACTAATAACCCCTTTATTCACCCTTCAACACTACATATCAAGTTTGATTCACAGCTCAAAGTCATATTCTCAACAAATCCTAATACACTGCAAAATGCAAGTCCACATCCCGTGGCTTGTAAACTCAGCCAATTATTCTCCTGCAGGAGGCCCAGTACCCAAACTCCACATTAAATCACACTGACAAATTGATGTTCATTTTCTTGCAGAATAACTGGTGGCAGCAGCTCCAAAATTGACAGGGACAGGCATGGCTACATGTCCTTGCCATCATGGGGGAAGTGGTACTGACGATCATTGGTGAAGCCACAGCCAGAACTTGGATTCAAACCATTGAGAGTGATAGGATACACTCATCGAATCCATCTTCTCACATCCAACTCCCTGTTATCTCACCACCTTTTAGAATTTATAGGCTGCAGATCCAGGCATCTCAAAATTTCCCTCTGCTTCTCACCACACAATCTACCTTCATGTATTCAGAAGATTTAAACTGAAGCATAGAAGCAAGATCTGCACTTGATGGATGCAATTTCACCCAAGACTTGGGAGTAGGTTGGAAGGATTAAAGGCAGGGTTTGGGAACATGTCACCTTCTCAGCTCCCTGCAAGTCAGTCAGCAGTGGGAAGGTCATTTCGCATGGACATCAACTGAGGCCCTAAAGTGGGCAAATAATGACCAATAGTAATCATGGTGATGGTGGTGGAGGGGGTAGCATTTTGATCAAACACCCTTTAGCTCAAAGAGCAAAACCTCATCCTCCCTCCCCCAGACTTTCCTGACAGGTTGGGGTAAGACCTACCTGTATACCTCCCCTCTGGATCCTCCTCTGTGGTTACTGATCCAATGCAACTGCATTCTCAGCATTGCTGACCACTATCTCTGATGAGTTAGCAGTTCTTGGATACAGGACTTCTGCCCGAAAGGGCCAACCAGACCAATACTTGGTAGCCATTTGACTTGTATCAGGATTACCACAAATGACCATGATGGGCTAACCTCTGGTTTTGCAGCCCAATTTCAGGGCTACCATTTCAGCTTTTTATCAGATTTAGCTCAGCGAATATTCAGGCATAATTTGCCTGATCCTCATCACTGCAGCAATGGGTACAGGAGTGTCAGCTTACTGAAGACTGAGCTCACAAACAATATCTGGCACAGAGGTCTCAGATCAGAACTTCGTTTTGAGCTGCTCGACATGCAGGAGGCAGAGTTACTGGTACTTGACCCAAGTACTTGTGTGTTCTTATTCAGAGATGATGGAGAAGATGTGTACTGGGACTGGACTTCTTGTCACTGAGACCACACAGATGCTGCTGGTGCCTGCAGGAGACAAGACAGAGAAAAGAGATCAAGGAGTTGAAGACTGGACATGTTAAGTGTTCATTCAGAGTGGCAGTAAAGAGAGAGCAGCACAGTAATGGTTGCTGGGACATGAAGATTGACATTGTGTGAACAATCGCCCTTGATAGGTCAGGACCAGGGCTTACTCTTCTGCGAGGATGCAAAACCTAATGGTGGGCACACATCAAACCCCGCCCCCATCCTGACTTTCTCCTCCTTATTTGTGCTACATTTTCACTTAGAAATAAGTCACAAGGCAGTGATTGAGTGAGATGAATGTGCATGTAACAGCTCTTTGTGCTAGTACAAGTAGGGAAAGGTGGTGAGCTGTCATGAGTGAATGAGTAGGTGGCACAGGGCCATCCACGTTTACTAGTGCATGTGGGGTGGGGGCGGATGAGAGCAAGGGAAGATATTTATTGTGATAGTAAGTGTGAGAACATGAACCTTGGTGGGAGGTGGGTACAATAGCAGTGTTGGAGTAGGGAAAGTTATTGACCTTTTGCAGCACTGTTGGGTGTGCCTCGAGACTGTGGAGGCCACATTGACATTGTTGGTAACCTCAAACCAGGCTGGCATAGACTTGTATTATAGTCCCTTCTGCAGTTCCAGGTAGATGCGGGCTGCCTTCCTTTACACCACACTCTCCACCAGGAAGTCTATGTCCCTGACCGCAAATGAGGTGAGGATTTTCCTTTGTCTGACATTGTGTGGGGAAAATTACAGCAATGTGCAGGGAAGCTCCAGCGTCCCAGTGCTTGACATGGTACATAACTATGTTTTAAAAATGACTCCAATGCCAGGGATCCCCGGAGGTAACAACAATGGCAGATACTTTTGCCTACAGTGAGTGGGAGAATACAACATCCAGGGCACCATGGGACAATGGTGGGTGTGTAATGAGGTGAGTATGGGAAAGTTACGTGATAAAACACATTTGGTGTTGCAGACAAAATCCTTCCATGAAACTCACCAAAATGACCGGTAAAATTCAGCATTTTGAGTATGGTCAGCAAGATCTATCCAATCTAAAATTAACATAGTGAATTTAAGTGCAATGGTGATATTAAAAGAAACTGCAAATATAGCTTGTATAAAATAAAAACAGAAAAATGTTAGAATAAAATTAGAGGTTTGGAAGTGATGCTGCATATTAATCATCTATTCAAATTCATTGAGTATTAATATCACGGCGTAGAAGAATGCTCCTTGACAAACAAGAAGGAAAATAGAACTGTGAACGATTCATGCAGTAAAGTAATATCAATACTGACCATTTGGACTTCATCGAACCCTTGTAGCATAAGACAACATAATGATAGGGATATATATGTCTTTCTTTTCCAGACAGGACAAAGCGGTAGACATTGTTTACTTGTAATTCAGTAAAGCCTTTGACAAGCTTCCATATGGTAGACTAATTAGTAACGTTAGATCACATGGGATTCAGGGTGAGCTTGCTAATTGAATACACAATTGGCTGAATGGTAGGAGACAGAGAGTGATGGTGGAGGATTGTTTTACAGAGTTGAGACCTGTTACCAGCAGTGTTCTACAGGGATTGGTGCTGGATCCACTTTTATTTGTCATACATATAAATGATTTATATGAGAATATAGAAAGTATAGTTAGTAAATTTGCAGATGCTACCAAGATTGGTGGTTACACTGGACAGTGAAGACAGTGACTGAGTGGTTCATGTGTGGAATCTTAATCAATTAGGTCAATGGGCTGAAGATGTTGATTGGAGTTTAATTTGGATAAACGTGAGGCAAACAAAGATAAAACTTATCTAATTAAAAGTAGGACCTTGGGCAGTGTTGTAGAACAGAGACACCCAAGACTTCAAGTACATAATTCTTTGAAGTTTGCACCACATACAGATAAGATGGTTAAGAAGGTGTTTAACATGCTTGCCTTCGTTGCTCAGACCTTTGAGGAGTTGGGCTGTCATGTTGAGGTTCTACAGATCATTGGTGAGGCCTCTTCTGAGATGTCCAGTTCTGTTCGCCCTGTTATAGGAAGGATATTATTAAGCTGGAAAGGGTTCAGAAGACATTTACCAGGATGTTGCTGGGAATGGAGGGTTTGAGTTATAAGAAAAGACTGGATAGGCTGAGATATCTCTCACTGAAGCATAGGAAGTTGAGAGATAACCTTATGGAGGTTTATAAAATCATAAGGGGTACAGATAAGTGAAAAGACAGGTGTCTTTTCCCTAGGGTGGGGAATTTCAAGTCTAGGAGGTGTATTCCTAAGATGAGAGGAGAAAGATTTTACAAAGCCGTGAGGCAATTTTTCTTTACAGAGTGGTTCATGTGTGGAATGAACTTCCGGCTGAGATATCTCTCACTGAAGCATAGGAAGTTGAGAGATAACCTTATGGAGGTTTATAAAATCATAAGGGGTACAGATAAGTGAAAAGACAGGTGTCTTTTCCCCAGGGTGGAGAATTTCAAGTCTAGGAGGTGTATTCCTAAAATGAGAGGAGAAAGATTTTACAAAGCCGTAAGGCAATTTTTCTTTACAGAGTGGTTCATATGTGGAATGAACTTCCAGAGGAATTGGTGGATGCAGCTACAGTTACAATATTTAAAAGACATTTGGATAAGTACATGAATAGGAAATGTTTGGAGGGATATGAGCCAAACACAGCAGGTGGGAGTAGTTTCATTTGGGATTATGGTCAAAATGGTCTGGTTGGACCAAAAGGTCTGCTTTCTTGACTCTATGACAGTATAGTTTACAAGTAAATTGAATTCTGCTTCATAGCAAGTAAGGATCTTTTATTTTTGTGCCACAAAAGAGTCTAAACAATGGCAAAGTGATTTTCCTGCACGGTCTATTTAAGGCATTACTTAGTTATCCAAAATACTTGGATAAATCCTATTGATTGATTTGAGGCATAAAGAAGAGGATTATTCCGTTAACACTAAATCTATGATATTGTGTCTCACTGCTTTTATTACAGTGCTTGTTGAGCTGATTATAGATCAGAGATTATTTGGATATTTAACCTGTGCTTTGCAGGGCTTGTTTTATGTTCTATACCAATTAGTTATAAGTTTTTGTTGCAATCAACTTGGCAAATCAAATAGCAGAAGTAACAATTGAGTGGGAGCAAATGTCTGTGCTGGGCTTTGTACACGACCTATCATGATAGATTTTCTATTGAAATATTGCTGAATTCCGATGTGTGGGTAATGAACCCATAACCAAATAAAATAAGCCTCGGTTTAAATTGATTGTCGTGCAAAATGAAAAAGACCTGTAGTAGAAATGGGTGAGTCAAAATACAGAAGTGGATTTAATCAAGAAGTAATTTACCTTTTTCAATGTATCACAATGAGATATTGACAGAGGGACCAGAGACTGATGTAAATGAATTAATTTTAAGTATTTTAATTTGGGACAAACTGTAATCTGTACTGGTACTGTAATTCTGCAAGATAACTACAGTGACATAATTGCAAATGCTTGTCCATTCCACAAAGCAATCACTAAAGAAAATTTCTCTCTTTGTTTCTTGTGTACAAATGACAGTGTGTGACACCCATTCATTAACATACACATATATTCAATACCATATATTATGGCTTGGGCCGTACTTAATGTGCAAATGTGCCATAGCATTAAGGATATGGGAACATGACAAAATAGACTGAGTTGAATTAACCAAAAACCAGCAAAGGGTTCATTTCAGATTGTTACATGGAGAGTTTCTATCTGTGTGGTCGAGCAAGTTCTGACAATTTTGGAATTCTGGTCTCCCTCCTATAGGAAGAATGTTGTGAAACTTGAAAGGGTTCAGAAAGGATTTACAAGGATGTTACCAGGGCTGGAGGATTTGAGCTATCGGGATAGGCTGAATAGGGCAGGGCTGTTTTCCCTGTAGCGTTGGAGACTAAGAGGTGACCTTATAGAGGTTTGTAAAATCATGAGGGACATGATAGGGTGAATAGCCAAGGTCTTTTCCCCAGGATGGGGGAGTACAGAATGAGAGAGCATGGGTTTAGGGTGAGTGAGGAAAGAATTAAAAAGCCTTAAGAGCAACCTTTACATGCAGAGGGTGGTGCGTGCATGGAATGAACAGCCAGAAGGAGTGGTGGAGGCTGGTACAATTACAACATTTGAAAGGCATCTGGATGGAGATATGAACAGGAAGGGTTGAGAGGGATATGGACCAAATGCTGGCACATGAGACTAGATTAATTTAGGATGTCGGGTCAGCATGGACCGAAGGGTCTGTTTCTGTGCTGTACATCTCTATGACTCCATAACTCTAATTCTTTCTTGCTCACCTCATTACATATGCAGTGTTTGTGATATTGTGTGCGTAACAGTGCAGAAGTACTTACTACTGCTAGGACTTTCCAGGAGTTGTGCCCCTGAATTATGTTTCAAGCCCAGCTGTGTACTAGATCTACCATTACCAGTGAGGAATGGCCCTTCACTTCACATGCAGGGGAGAGAAATGAAAAGTTTCTGTCAGCACAATTATAAATGTATTGCCTTTTCACATCATCACAAGTCGGATCATCTGTAGTTGTAATTGCAGTTACAAGAATGAAATAAAGCATGCTACCTGAGCTCAGTACCATAAAGCTATTTCTAATGGTGTGCTCCTCTTTGCTTAAAATCCAGTGTTGCAGAACTTCTTTTCATTGTTCAATGTGGGGCATCACAGCAAACATCGGTCTGCTAACCCTCTGTAGCTCTTCAGTATCCAGTATGTCCTCTCTTTCCTGCTCCAATTGTGCAGAGCACAGCATAGAATGTCAGGAATATACTGCAAGACTCTCCCTTGACCAAGCAACTGAACATCATCTTCAGGAGGCTATTATCTGCTGCATGATGGTCCTGATGGAAGATTGGGCTGCATTACATCTATGTTTAGCCTCAGCCAGGGATTGTGTAATGGTGTCATTGGCCATAGGTTGCAAAGGGTAGCCCCTTTGTCATACACCATCTTCCTAAGGCAGTTAGCTCTTGAAATGAGGCAGAAACATGAGAATTCTCAAGGATATAAGCATTAGCAGCTTTCAGCAGGTTAGGTGGATTGACCATGCTAAATTACCCATTGTATCCAGGGATGTGCTATGTGGATTAGCCATGGGCAATGCAAAATTGCGGGAAATTAGCAGGGTTTGGGTTGGGTGAGATGCTTTTCAGAGGGTCGATGAGGCCTCAATGGGCTGAATGGCCTGCTTTCCACACTGTAGGGATTCTATGATTCCACGATTGAGGCTGTTTGGTGCAGACCTCTAAAATGTGGTACCTATGATCACTGATAACCTTTATATTTACTGAATGGAAGCCTTTCCTATTGAAGTCAGTCAAATTATGTTCTGGTGTTCTCACGGTGACCTGTACAGTCTACAGCACCCTGCACCTGTGTTGGCAAAGCCTACTGTCTGGGCTGTGGCACTTGGGGCCTTGGCAAGGAGAAATGAGATGAAGTGGTATGATCTGGCATAAATTGTGTTGGTAATAATCTTGCACATTTGTGGTTTGAGGATTGAGAGATTCCACACAGGATTCCAGTGGATCTTCGGAAGCAGTCAGTTGCATAAACATTTAATGCAGTTGTCACCTTGATAAGTACTGGGATAGGATGGCCATTCACCCATTCAGGTTATAGGTCTTGCTCCAGCTGGCCAGTGATGATGTCACAAGTCAGCCTTGCCCATCATTGTAACAGCCCGATAATCCACTTGACTTACAATGTCAGAAGCCCAGGTCCAACCATGGCCCACTCCTCTGACTGACTTAGAAGTAGAGCCTTGACCAATGGCTGACTAGATTTCTGACTAAGAGAAAATGAGGACTGTTGATGCTGGAGATCAGAGTTGAGAATGGGGTGCTGGAAAAGCATATCAGGCAGCATCCAAGGAGCAGGAGAATCAATGTTTTAGACATAAACCCTTCATCCATTCCTTGAGGAGAAAGTGAGGTCTGCAGATGCTGGAGATCAGAGATGGAAATGTGTTGCTGGAAAAACGCAGCAGGTCAGGCAGCATCTAGGGAACAGGAGAATCGACGTTTCGGGCATTAGCCCTTCTTCAGGATGATTCTCCTGTTCCCTAGATGCTGCCTGACCTGCTGCGTTTTTCCAGCAACACATTTCCATCTCTTCACCCATTCCTGCTGTGCTTTTCCAGCACCACACCCTTGACTCTAGATTTCTGACTGATCACCGTACACCTCTCTAACTAATATCCGAACAGAGGTTGCACTTGACAAGTGACCTTGGCCTACTTCTTAGACTGTAGGGGTATGGAATCCTTGACCCTGACAGTGTTCAAGTCAATGGACTGATATTGGATGCAGCCCTAACTGACTGACTGTGGTGTAACTCCCTGACTGACGATCATCCCTATTGACTTGACTGAGGCCTGGTCTTCTGATATGTGACTGTGGCCATTTGGTAGGGCACAATCAGTATGTGCCATGGAACCTGTTAACACATACTCTATGCGTGGTATTGACTGAAGGTAAAGTGGAGATGCTGTCAGCATCCAAGCAAGTGAAAAGTCAGTATATGCTTTAGGTTGGCATAACTGTTCAGCATGGATGAGTTGGACCGAAGAGTGTAGGTTGGGATATCTGGTTGTAATGGACGTGTTGGACAAAAGGGTCTGTTTCCGTGCTGTACATCTCTATGACGATGACTCTATGAGATGGTTGCCTGTCCCTGTGTGCAAAATGGCCTGGTTGAAGCATTGCAGTGAAAGGTGTTGGTGAGCTCACTATAAGTAAGCCAGAAATGTGCCATGATGAATGGTGAAGTGAGTGCATGTCTGATGCCAACTTTCATGGATGAAGAATGCAGACAATCACTGCTTCTGGAGCATGCCCTGAAATGTTGAGGAATGTTGCCCAAATGGTGACCCAGAGGAACAAGCAGCGAAACAAGGTAATAAAGAGATGCTAATGCAGACACATAGGTCTCTGACAACTCTCTAGCAAGACAGTCATCTTACCTTTAATCCTTGGAATGCAAGTCAGACATTTTTTCTTGTCATCGAGAATGTCATTTTTCTGATCTCACCATATTTTTCCAACTAACGTGCCATTGCCCACATCATTCAAGGACCAGGAAGGTTCTGCCCAATGTTTCTCACTTTGAAGATAATTTTTATTCCCAAGTAAATGTATTCAGGAATATACAAGAAAAGAAACCAGGCAACACGCTGAAGCTGCAGTGCTCCAAGGAACAAGAACTTTGCTTCAAATTTCAACTGTAACATTTTAATCACAAAAATATCCTCACACTTTATGAGCTCTAAGTGAAGTATCGTCTCTCACATCCCATCAATACTTTTTCTCAACACTGGCGCCTAAGTTACATATTTTTGTACAGCAACAAATGGCTCTGCTTGAAACAGGCACATGGTCAGGCTGCCTATCTCAGTGTCCTATTCAAGATGGCAATGGCTGGCGTATTGATGCACACAAGGCAGTATGTGATCCAATGGAAAAACAGAAATCATTGCAGAAACTCAGCAGATGTGGCAGCATTTGTGGGAAAAAGTAGAGTTATTGTTTTGATTCTGGTGATTATTCATCAGATCTGATTTCTTCTCAAAGCCACTTCCTTGTCATCTACTAGAGGCAGGAAGCCTGGAACACCTCAACTCTGTTATCTGGACAGTTTTCAAACATGCATCTCTCATTATGGCAAGTACACAATTACTTACTCTTTTTGCAGGATTTATTTAACAAACCTGTCTGGTTTCTTCACTAAAAGCCAGAAATTACTACAAGATTTAATATCTTGTTTTTGCAGGATAAATTATATTTCTTTGTTATTAAACATGTCTATTTGTGACGGAAACATAGTTATCTATGTTAAATGTTATTTGATAGCCAAGTGTGCATGTTTATTTTCTGCTTTCAATTCTATTATAAACATTCCGAAGCTAAGCCAGAAATTTGAGGAAGAAGTGGCCCTGCCAAATATTGAACAGATCTAATGAATATTCAATGAAGAAGCGTGATTTTTTTTCTCTCTTTCGCAAGCATACTTTCACAATGTTGATGGACAATGAAATATCACTGGAGATAGTGACAGGGCAATTAGTGGCTATGGTATACGGACATCTGTCTGCACACTGTCAAGCGTGGTGCAATTTTATTTTTGTGAGAAACTGATTTATGATCTATCTAGTGAGACTCAAAATTGATTTCTTATTTAAAAATTGTGGTGAAGTGACACAAAATGACATCATTAAGCACATACATGCGTACAAGGCTGCAGCAGGTTCATTAATACATTCACAAATATAAAGCAGCAGATGCCTCACTGCAATGCCTGCACCAACAGCTCGAGCTATCTATAGATTTTTCACAGCTCTAAGCAGGGAATTCACAAATTGTGAAACATGTGATGATTATTTTGTTTCCTTTTATTAATAAAGTGGATGGAAACCACACTTGAAGACAAGATATGTGAACAAATGTGTTTAAACTCCACATCAAAGAGCTTTCAATACTAATGTTCTAGAATTCAAGAAATATTTACAAATAAGACCAGAAGCAATGAGCCACTTTTTAAATTTACGATTAGAATTTCCTCGAGCAGTTGGTTTAATATAGATAACTCAATCAAAATGAACTTTTACATTTACATTTCACTTCTATGAGTTACTGTGCCTGTTTCATTTCATGTTGGGCTTAAATAAAGGTTAATAGCTATGTAATCATTTTTAAGCATCAACCTAGACTATATAAGCAACTTATAAGGCATTTTATGTCGTGATTCAACAACACATTATATGAGGACTTGCATAGTGCCTGATATATAACCAGTTACTTAGCACTTAGTCCGATTTACACAACTCATGCAACACATTATACAATGACTTTTATAGTGGCTGATACAGTACTTTATGTAGTGATTTATACAACAATTTGTATTGTCAATTTTATAGGAACTGAGACAGTGCTTTGTGCATTGATTTATATGTATCATATCTTGAATAAAAACACAAGAATAAAATTCAGCCATTCGGCCCCTCAAGCCTTTTCCATTATTTAATGAGGTCATGGATGAGCTGCATCTGGACACCTTTCACCTTCCTTTGCTCTATATCCCTTAATGTCTTTAGCTGGAAGGAAGACTAGATCTCTATTTTCAAAAATGATTAATTCACGTAGCATCGAGTGCATTTTTGTGACAAATTGGTTCCTAATTGGGGTGGCACGGTGGCTCAGTGGTTAGCACTGTTGCCTCACAGCACCAGATTCTCAGGTTCGATTCCAACCTCGGGTGACTGTGCAAACTCTACACAGACATTCTCCCAGTGTCTGCGTGGGTTTTCTCCGGGTGCTCCGGTTTCCTTCCACAGTCTAAAGATGTGCAGGTTAGATGAATTGGCCATGCTTAAATTGTCAATTAGGTGCATTATTCAGAGGGGAAAAGGGGTTTGGGTGGGTTACTCTTCAGAGGGTCGGTGTGTAGCTGTTGGGCCGAAGGGCCTGTTTCCACACTGTAGGGAATTTATTCTAACTTGTGTCTTGATTGCCTGACTCTGCTTCGAAGAAGGTATTCTCTAGTTTTAGACATTCGTGTCAACAGAAAACATTTCCACTGATGCTCCCAATTTCTGTCAAAATTCTTGAAACCTCACAAAATCATTCCTTTATCTACTTAATTCTGTTAAATACAAGCCCATATGATCTAGTCTTTCCTCATAACACAATCACTGGAACTTAATACTATTCCTCGTGCACTGTTTCCTGACCCTTTAAAATAAAGTGCCCAGACTTTACACTAGACTGCACAGTATGGTTTTATTGGAGGTATGTGTTGCTTGTGTAGTTTGTACGGTTTGTGTCTTTTATTTTCTAGTCCTCTATTTTTAAAGATAAATGTTCCACTAGCCTTTATTGATTTTTTTTTTTGCACATTTTACTGTGCATTTATACTTGCATCTCTTTGGATCTCCTCTATTCCCTGATTTTCATCAGTTAAATATTGCACGGATAATACTGGACCCCTGGCCAGAGGAACAGACACTAATAGATGCCTGGATAATATGGCCGACCCCTTCTTCCACTCACTATCCCCCCATTCCCCCCCAACTCTCAGGTTCTGAAGAGATGAATTGTAGCCGCTGGATATCTAGTTAATTGCTAACATTCAATCAGCTCATTAACATCCACATTTACTGCAATTGGTGTTGTGCAGAGAAAAAAACATTCTAGGTTGAGCTAAGCTATTTCAGGCCTTAACCTCTTCAAAAACATTTGTCTGGAAGAAACCCTGCATTTGTGAAAAGTGGACCAAGTCGCTACACCAATATTATCTGGCTGCAGCTTTATCAATTTCAAAAAAATCTCTAAAAATTCAAATTCAGCCAATGGTTCTCATCGAAATCAGGAAACCGAAAGAAACTTACCTTCATGAGACACTGAATTTCTACACTTGGACATAAGTCATGTGCATCATCTCCATGTCTTTGATTTCTGTTAAGGCATTCTTAAATTGTAACCTTTTTCCTTGTATGCTTGAGTGCGTATGTGTTGTGACTATCTTCCCCCAAGTTTGAATGTGTGAGTAAGCATTAATATTGTTTTAACCCCAGATAAGTCTTTTGCAGATTATTTTTAATTTGGATCTCATGAGGGTTTGGGGAAAACACATGACAACCTATTTCAAATTGAATCAAGAGGAATTTTTAAAAATACCTCTGCTTAAAGTTGAAAGATGAGAAAAATAAAGAAATTTAAATGACCC
The DNA here is from genome assembly GCF_004010195.1 of Chiloscyllium plagiosum. Lineage (NCBI taxonomy): Eukaryota > Metazoa > Chordata > Chondrichthyes > Orectolobiformes > Hemiscylliidae > Chiloscyllium > Chiloscyllium plagiosum. Next base: position 37,499,518 of record NC_057729.1, on the reverse strand, counting down.
CCCCCACCACCACCATAACTGAAAGTATGATTTTCCATGTTTGATATTAAATGTGGGGCAAGCATGTTAGATGGCAAAAAATATGCACTCCAGAGCTGAGGTAACCTGAGTACTGCAGATGCTGGAGATTAGAGCCAAGATGAGAGTGGTGCTGGGAAAGCACAGCAGGTCAGGCAGCATCTGACGGGCAAGAAAATCAATGTTTCGGGCCAAAGCCCTTCATCATGTGCCAATCAGCTGCTTAAGAACTGATTGGCAAAGCCTTGCTATTTTTGTCAGCCTATCACAGATTTTGACACTGGCACCTGGGTCACCAGATGCTGCCAACCAATCAGAGGCTGGTTGCTACTGGATCCGAAAAACCTTTTGGTGAAAGCTTCCCCCAAGGAAGATCCAGTGCTGAGAAGTTAAGTGAGTATGCTTCTTTGTGAGGTGAGGGATATATTAAGTCGGTAGTTGGAGAGGGGTCAGAGGCAAGGGCAGGAAAATAATTTTCAGAGCCCACCCCCTTGTTCCCAATTGTACATCAAATTGCTCCCAGACTGGGGTAATTGGAGGCACCCACACAACCAAGTCAATTGTCTATTGTCTCTAGTTTCACATCATAGAGTCATAGAGATGTACAGCATGAAAACAGACCCTTCAGTCCAACTCGTCCATACCAACCAGATATTCAAACCCAATCTAGTCCCACCTGCCAGCACCTGGCCCATATTCCTCCAAACCCTTCCTATTCATATACCCATCCAGTTGCAATTGTACCAACCTCCACCACTTCCTCTGGCAGCTCATTCCATACACATACCACCCTCTGAGTGAAAAAGTTGCCCTTTAGGTCTCTTTTATATCTTTCCCCTCTCACTCTAAACCTACACCCTCTAGTTTTGGACTCCCCAACCCCAGGGAAAAGACTTTGTCTATTTATCCTATCCATGCCCCTTATGATTTTGTAAACCTTTATAAGTTCACCCCTCAGCCTCCGACACTCCAGGGAAAACAGCCCTAGCCTATTCAACCTCTTCCTATAACTCAAATCCTCCAACCCTGGCAGCATTCTTGTAAATCTTTTCTGAATCCTTTCAAGTTTCACAACACCTTTCCGATAGGAAGGAGACCAGAATTGCATGCAATATTCCAATAGTGGCCGAACCAACGTCTTGTACAGCCGCAACATGACCTCTCAACTCCTGTGACCAATAAAGGAAAGCATAACAAACGCCTTCTTCACTATCCTATCTACCTGCAACTCCACTTTCAAGGAGCTATGAACCTGCACTCCAAGATCTCTTTGTTCAGCAACACTCCCTAGGACCTTACCATTAAGTCAAAAAAACTAGAAATGTTTCTTAGCTGAAGGGTAAGGCAGGTAATTGAGAAGTTGATAAGGTGAATCCCTTAAGTCTCCAATTGTTGGTATTTGAAATTCTTAACTATGGTGGGCGGAAAAAAGTTCCCAATGGACCCTCTCATTGAGAGAGTAGTTGGTGAGGTGGCCAGAAAATAGAAATTTTGCTAGGGGCAGCTCATAGAATTCCTACAGTGTGAAAAGAGGCCATTCAGCCCGTAGAGTTCTGCACCGACTCTCAGTGCATCCTGCCCAGATCAAGCCCCAACCCTTTCCCCATAACCTTGCATTTCCCATGGATAATCCACCTAACCTGCACACTGCAGGGCAATTTAGCGTGGCCAATCCATTTAATCTGTACATTTTTGGATTGTGGGAAACCCACGCAGACACAGGGAGAACATGCAAACTGCACTGACAGGCACCAGAGGCTGGAATCAAACCCAGGTCCCCAGCACTGGGAGAATGCAGTGTTAACCAGTGAGCCACCATGCCACCTGTAAAGACATGTGCTGCCCCAATTATTCCCCTTCTTGCCCCTTCCAGTGAGGGCAACGTTTTGCCAAAATGTTGCTTTGCAACTTCATGGTATCATTTACACCATCAATCATTGTATACTCACCAAGCTGATACCATTATGTCCGTTCTCCATTTTTCTTACATTCAGCCTCCCTACATCCCACCACACAAATCCTTCACTTCTAATTTAGATCCATTTTTCATCCTTTTCTGCTCCACCATTAACAAGCCCTTTATCTTGTGCACTATGCCTCACCTCCTTCTAAAGTATGTAGTAAAAAAAAATAAGTACCTTACCTTTCAATTCTAAACAAGACTCAATGGGACTCAAAATATTATCTCTATTTGTCTGTCCTCTGATGTTACCAGAGTGGTTGCATTTCTCCAGAAGTTGGTGTTTCTTTATCCTTCAGTCTCTCCTCGTGGTGTTTGATGTTGCTTACCCTCTTAGAACAGCAATACAGAAACTCCAAAAAATGTAAAAAGTAGAGGATGGAGGACAGGTAAACACGATAGGTGAAAGGGAAACGGGATGATGACAGAGTCCAACTACACTTCTCCAGATGAATAATATAATGTGGGTAGTATTTAGTCATCATATAGTGAAAGGAAAAAATACATTTTTTTTTAAGCTTAAGATGGATCAACCTAAGTTTTGAACAATGTTCTTGTAGAATAGGGTATAGTGGGAAATGTGCTTTTAAATTCCACATAACAGATTAGTCAAATTGATTTTGTGATTCCAGTTACATTCTTGAGAGTTCAAAAAAACTAACTTGCAATGAGGATATGGACAGCTAAAAGGATTTCCAAGAGACACTTTGAATGGAATTACATTTACTTCACCTTACAAATGGCATCACAATGAAAATTATATTAAACGCAACACAAGTTCTGACAGTTGTTCTTTCTGTGTTGTGCATTTTACATTTCAACCTCAAAGTTTACAGTTGAGCAAAGTAAATAATTACAGCTGTGATCAGCTGGATCAGCTGTGTGGTCATTTGAGACAGCAAACAGCAATCTGGCCTCATTCATCAGTTCATAGATTTAACTCCCATTCCAGAGTTTGAGTAGAATATCTAGACTGTCACCTCAGCAGCACAAAGGGAATTGTTACATTGTTGGAGGTGATAAACCATGCATTTCTTCCTGCTGCTATTAAACTTTTCATGGTACCAATTGAAGCAAAGTAGGGAGTTATTCTTGTCAAGTTCCTCCCTCAGCTATCACCAAATAAACAAGGCATTCGTATTTTTGTGTGTGACGCAGTGGCTTGGTGGTTAGCACTGCTGTCTCACAGGGCCAGGAACCCCTGTTCGAGTCTAGCCTCAGGTGACTGTCTGTGTGGAGTTTGAATATTTTCCCTGTGTCTGTGTGGGTTTCCTCCCACAATTCATAGATGTGCAGGTCAGGTGAATTTGGCACACTAAATTGTCCATCGTGTTTAGGGATGTGTAGGTTAAGTGCATTAGTCAGGGGTAAATATAAGGTAGTGGAATGGGTCTGGGTAGGTTACTCTTCACAGGGTCAGTGTGGACTTGTTGGGCTGAAGGGCCTGTTTCCACACCATAGGGATTCTAATCTAACACAGCCTTAGTTTTAATTTTGCTATTTGTGGAACCCAGTTCTGAGTGAAGTAACTCTGCCATTTGCTCATGCACTAATAATAAAAAAACACATGATGTAATTGCTCGTGTGAAAGGTGTTTTAAGACCTCTCTGAATTGTGCTCAGGTGCTATATGAATGTAAGTCCGTTTTCTTAGCCTTTAACTTTTTTTTAATTTGCCAGTGAAACTCATTGTTCTTGCTTTAACATGATTTAATCATCTGACATGATTTCCTACGGTAGTGTAATGTTATCATTTCCCTGACTGACTGTGATACTTAGGGAATACCAGACAGTTTGTGTATTTGGAGATAGACCAAGGTTTCACAAGAACGTTATAACCAGAAATAGTAGCATTCTCAATGCCACATATTAGTGATATGACCGTGAGTTGATACTTAAGCGTGCTGTTGAAGGAGTGCTGCAACGTCGGAAATGTTCTCTGTTGATCATTCTGCAAATACATAGTGATCCTATTATCGTGCTCTGTATTGCAATTCTTAGACATAGTGTATTTCTGACAGTCGTAATTTCTCTAATTTTATAAAACTCTCTATAAATGCCAATACATTATTTTGGAAGCAAGTTTTACCATTTTTACTTTGGTTAACTTTTTATAATACAAACGTATTTCTCCTCAATTACTAAAGGTAAATTGAAGCCTAAAAAGAAATAACCAGGATCATAGAGTTCTTTGGTACATACTGTGTTTCAAATTACCAGTTCTGCTTAGGGATAGATACAAATAATCAATTTTGCTACACTAACCCCAGGTTTATCATGTTGGCTTTTGGATATTAAATGGCAATTATATGTGTTGTGAATGTAGTATGCAGGACAACAAGAAACTTTCAATGATGTTTAGAGTCAGTTAAAAATATATATTGCACACTTGTTGTCATGGGCTCGGTCATGTCAGTAATTAACAACTGGTACACAAGCCTATATGTGAATTGATCAGTCAACTTTTCAGGATGAAAAGATTCATCTCAGTTGTGAATCTACATAATTTGTGTTTGTTCTCATCTACTGTTTTCCTTATGCTTCACCCCTAGCCTCCCAATTATCTTTATGAACTTGTGTTTTCACTTTACTTTATACTAAACTCAGCACAAAGTTAAATCTGGTCATTGAATGAAAGTACCTTTTGATGAAAGGTAATTGTTAGCTCAGTGTCAACCAGTGGCTTAACTGTTGGATGGAAACAATTTAAATTATGTTTCTCATCCATGTATACTTTTATTTTATCATTCCTTCTTTTTTCTTTTGTCTCAATGCAATCTTTCTTCTCTTTAATTTTTCATTTAATAATTTTATACTAAATCACCCACTCTGATTTGCTTTGCTTCTTCATCAGTGCTGACCTTCTTTCTCAATCCTAAAACCTCTTTTTTTTTAAGGAAATGCAATGTTGATCCTGGCATTAACTAAAATAATAGAAAACCCCATTATCCTAACTGTGAGTAACAGTAAACCCCATTATCCTAACTGTGAGTAACAGGAAGCCCCATTATTCTAACTGTGAGTAACAGTAAACCCCATTATCCTAACTGTGAGTAACAGGAAGCCCCATTATTCTAACTGTGAGTAACAGAAAACCCCATTATCCTAACTGTGAGTAACAGGAAGCCCCATTATTCTAACTGTGAGTAACAGTAAACCCATTATCCCTAACTGTGAGTAACAGAAAACCCCATTATCCTAACTGTGAGTAACAGAAAACCCATTATCCTAACTGCGAGTAACAGGAAGTCCCATTATAATAACTGTGAGTAACAAAAAACCCATTATCCTAACTGTGAGTAACAGAAAACCCCATTATCCTAACTGTGAGTAACAAAAAACCCATTATCCTAACTTTAAGTAACAGAAAACCCATTATCCTAACTATGAGTAACAGGAAGCCCCATTATCCTAATTGTGAGTAACAAAAAACCCATTATCCTAACTGTGAGTAACAGAAAACCCATTATCCTAACTGTGAGGAACAGGAAGCCCCATTATCCCCACTGTGAGTAACAAAAAACCCATTATCCTAATTGTGAATAACAGGAAACCCCATTATCCTAACTGTTAGTAAGAGGAAGCCCCATTATCCTAACTGTGAGTAACAGGAAGCCCCGTTATCCTAACTGTAACAAAAAACCCATTATCCTATCTGTGAGTAACAGAAAACCCATTATCCTAACTGCGAGTAACAGGAAGTCCCATTATAATAACTGTGAGTAACAAAAAACCCATTATCCTAACTGTGAGTAACAGGAAGCCCCATTATCCTAACTGTGAGTAACAGTAAACCCCATTATCCTAACTGTGAGTAACAGAAAACCCCATTATCCTAACTGTGAGTAACAAAAACCCATTATCCTAACTGTGAGTAACAGGAAACCCCATTATCCTAACTGTGAGTACCAGGAAAACCCAATTATCCTAACTGTGCTGCTCTCAAGCTCATAATTCCAGCAAGTTGTACCACAGCATTCTTTTTGAACTGGTCAGTGCAGAAAATAGCCATGAGACAGCTGTCTGATTCCTTACCCCAACAATGTCTGATTCCTTACCCCAACAATGTCTGACCAGTGATCAGGACTTCATCCTTTCTCAACTTTTCAGCTAATAATTATGGATATGAAACTTGACTTGAACTTTTTAGGATCTCCCAGCTTTAACATAAATGGCTGTCTTGGTTCCATCACCATTTATTCCAGGTCATTCTGGCAACCTGTTTCCAGCAATCATTTGAATGTAACTGTTTCAGCTGATTAATCCCCTCCATCTACAATAATTACAATATTTTTATAACTGTGACTTTAAGCACTAATTTTTTTGACTCCTAATAGATTTTAAAAAGAAACAATATAAACTGCTTTGGTTTATTTGTAGCACACATTTTAATCTTATTAAACAAAATGCTTGATTAAGATTCTTCTTGCTAATTACAACACTGGAGATAAAGTACAGTTCTTTGTTGAAAGAAGCTCTTTTTGCTAAGTAGGAAACTGTCTTTGAAAAGACCTGTGAACAAAGTAAAACTGGTTTTCCAAGAATATTGGAAGCTGTAGAGATTAAAAAATTAATTAAAATAGATTTCATAATGTATTTTATGAAGGATAGAAGACTACACATGAAGCCAAATCAAATTTCAATCTAAAGAACAATCTATAAAGACAGTAATTATAGAATCTGGAAAACTTACCTTAAGTAGCTTAAGAAGTTATAAATCAGCAGTCATTGCCATTTGTTAAGGATGCTTGGTAGTGTGGAAATCAATCACAACAGGGATATTGAACAGTGTAAGTACTGAAAAATCTTTGTCGTTTCACAATTTCTGCAGCTATGGTATTCGGATTTGTGAAACGTCATTGTTCTCTGCTCAAAACAGAACAAAGATGATTTTCAATTAATGTTATTCTATAAGCCCAGCTGGATAGTATTATTAAAATAATTTGATGGACAGTGGAGATCTGAGACTTGGTTCCTTATGAAGACAAAATAGAGGTGCAATTTGAAATGCTCAGGGCTATCATCTCCAGGCGTAAATGGCTTTGAACAAATTGACTCTCTTCATTGTACTGTATCTTTACAATGCTGAGCTGTTTCTATTAGTATATCAAGTCAGATTAATATAATATAGACAGAATTCTTTTAGCCTGTCTCCAGATTTCATCAAAGTGCCACACCTTGCTAGTTCTCTTCAGTAGCAGCACTATGTGTCATGCTGAAACTGAAAAATAATTGTCAGCACCATCTGGTTTTCATACCAGCAAAATTTCAGAGCCTCTGCTGGCTGCATTTGCCTTCTGGATAACATGATCTTCAGAAATAGGGCCTTTGTCTTCATGGGAAAGATTAAACTTACAATTAAGCACAAAATAGAGAGCAAATCAAAATTACCTTTTTTATTGACCATTTCATTGATCTGATATCATCCCATTGCCAGGAGCAAAATAACCACCTTTTGCTCATTATTTAAGTATATGACTCTTTGACTCTAAGCTGAAGGGACCTCACTAATGAACATGGACTGGCCAGGCTCTCTCCACCCTGGAGGCTTCCTGCCTCTATTCCTGATGAAGGGCTTTTGCCCGAAATGTCTATTTTCCTGCTCCTCGGATGCTGCCTGACCTGCTGTGCTTTTCCAGCACCACTCTGATCTAAACTCTGGTTTCCAGCATCTGCAGTCCTCATTTTTGACTGGCTTGCATTGCTGAGAAACTGATTTAAAATTAGAACTTGCTTTATGAATGAATTGCTAACTTGTTCTTTCTTGGAGAGGCCTCAAATACTGATTTGAGTCAACATACACTGCAAGTCATTTGTGCTTTATCAAACTCAGAAGGTCCGAACTCACACAGCAGTGATGCAAGGCTGCTTACCGTAGACATCAGGAAAAGGCTTGCTGAGATATCTAGCAATCTGGCCAGTGAGAATTATAATTGTCTTCCAAGTTGAATTGATTGTAGTGTGGCTTAGTTTGGTTTTCTAACATTGAGCTGCACTGATGGCATCCAGCAGCCAATCGCATTAAAGTATTCTGACATCCAAGACATGAAAAACACGGCGAATCGAATCACATTTCAAAATTTTACAGAGAGCGAAATAAAAATGGAGGCATTCACAGGCTTTAGGCCAACTGGAACACACGAGCACCCACAAGTAAACGGTTACACTGTGGAATTCAGCCTATCCAATCATTGCCAGCTCTCTTCAGGAACCATTCATCTAGTCCCATTCTTTCAACTTTTCCCTTTAGCTTTCTCAATGAGCCTGCCTGTTAAACAGTGCATTCCAGAACTAATCACATGTTGCTTAAAAAGATTTCTCTTTGGTTGGTATTGCTCCTTCTACCAGTCATCCAGCCTCTTTGCTACTCAGCCTTTCTGCCAATGAGAAAATGTTCTCTTTATTTCCTCTGTCCAGATCCCCTGAGGATCTTAAAACTCTTGCTCAAACTTTCTCTTGATAGTTTCTTCTTTAAGGTGAAGAACTGTAGCTTGAAGACATGGCCGGTTGGTTGAAGCACAAGCAGTGAGTATTTGCCTTGTAGACTGTGGCACATTTCCTGAAGAAGGGCTTATGCCCGAAACGTCGATTCTCCTGCTCCTTGGATGCTGCCTGACCTGCTGTGCTTTTCCAGCAACGCATTTTTCAGACTGTTGGTGTATGCTTAAGTGTGAAATTGGACATAGCACAGTGCTGTCTGACAACATGCCTACCTCCTTCATTGTTGACTGGTGACAAGCATGACAAGCTGCTTGGCTCTGTGTCTGCACTAGCAGTAAGAAAAGACGGAAGTATTATGTACTTTAAAATGCAGCTGAGGTGGCAAAGCACAAGAAGACTTAAGTAACGCAAGGCAAAATGTTGTGAACATCGACGCAGTCACAATGAGTGAGCATTAGCAGTACAAGTGAAACAATGGCTGATCTAATCCATGAGCCACATGCTTGTCCCTGTGTGCAAAGTATTCTTGCAGCAGCATTCCAATGAAAGGTACTGATTGCCAGCAAAGGACAGCACTGACCTGCATAGTTGTACTGTATGGGGATGGGAGATTTGTTGCTATGATGCATTGAGGCAAATCTGTGGATGTGAAGTGTGTATGGTTGCTGCCTGTGGCCGCGCCCTGGGATGCTGCTGTCGGATGTGCAAGCTAGAGATCTGAAGGAGCAAGCAGTATCTGGAGTTACCAGATAACTGTGCTGACTTTCCTGTTGGGAATTCTCAACATCTACTTTCTCTGCAGCAGCTGGAGAAGGTAAACTGCATATAAATGAGGTGAGATTATGGAATAATGCAGTAGTTAAACAATGATAATCCACATTAATCAGCCTCTCACCATTCACTGATGAGAATCTTGTGTCACCATTCAACACTTGTTTGGAAATTGGGACCATTTGGTCTCAAGGTCAAGAAGGTACTCATTGGGCATCTTGCCCAATTTCTCACCATGGCACATGTCATTCAAGAGCTGAGAAGATCCCACCCTTCAGCTTTGTCAGTAATTATGTGATCTCTTCAAAGTCCACTTGATTATCATCAACTATATTACAGTCAACATCTCTATTCCATCATCAGAAAAGCTCAATCAAATTGATTAAACAAGATTTTCCTTCAGCAAATTTATGTTAGCTTACGTTGATCCATTGATTTCATTTCATGTTAGATGCCACTTCCTTCTCCTATTCTCTTTGTATCTGTTTTATTTTCTTCCCAAATGAACTTTCCCAATTTATTGTGCTTCGCTGTTTTACTGTCAACTTGATATCAGTCAGATGTTCTGCTTCATTTTATTCTTCATCTCTTTTGTCATTCAGAAATCTCTGTCTCATGAGAATGTTACCTTGAAACCATCTTTTTTTAAAAAGCAAGCTATTAATCAGTGTAGAGATGTTTAATAATATTCCACAAAGATGATGTGGATTACTCATCTGATCAGTAGTTTAAAAATATTAGTTTTTGCGCAGGTTAAAAAATAGTTACATTGAACGAGGCTTAATTTTTTTAAGGGTTTGTTCCAGTGATATGAGAGTGGAAAAGATCAATAGATTTTGCAGATTGGTAGCTTGCCATATTGGTTAGGCTTGCAGGAAGAGTCTGGCACAGTGTGTTACAGACCAGTGATGATAGACTACTTCACAATTTTCTTGCTAATATTTGCATGCACTAAACCCATTGTGTCACCTTCAGGGGGATAATGATATCGCTTGCTGACAGTCTGCCTTCAAAAGTACCAGAATTATGGACTAAAAGAAAGAAGTTAATAATTTATTGAAAATGCAGACACAGTCAAGACAGACAAGACAGTAAGCAAATGGTATGGGATAGTAAAGTGTAGGGGTTATATGATGAGTTAATATATATATAAAATACAATCTTCTGCAAAACACTAAGTTGATGGCCTGGAATATCAAAAGGATCAAATTACGGGCAATGACATGGTAACAAACATATCCAAGAATACACTTGATTAGTGATATGGGCTTTGCCTCCTGACGGAGATTTTGCCTAATGTGGCAATGCTTGTTTTATCCCTCATTGTGTAAGAAACTAGATACGAATAACATGATATTGAAAAATCCAACAGAGATTTGTCACACCCACCAATACATCTAAATTTCACATTCACAGAAGTGTTTAGGCTATTTGTTTCCAGCAGAAGAGCATGTTACGAGCATTCCATGCTTCAGGTGATCCCAAGTACAATAACATCAGAGATGTCTATATACCCTTGAGTCGCATGCTATGAAACAGTGCTATTATCATGCGCATATCTCTTAATTGACTGAGAGACAGAGCACAATAGTTAGCTGCGTATCCCAAATGTCAACAGATATCTTCCAAAATGAGATATCTTCCAAAACATAAATCCTTGATATCGCCACAATTTTAGCACAATTATAATTAAAGGTGAGTCACATTGCATTATGAAAACAGGGCTTTATTTTATATCTGGCAATTTTGTACCTTAAATATTTAAAGGTCTTTGTCCTTGAAATTGAGCAATGCAGCACTAAATAAAAAATAAACACTGCTTGAGAAGATCTATTAAAAGAGGATATTGGTCAAACTGTTATTGTTGATAACTTTGGTAGATCAAGACGAGAACATTTCTGTGATGTTACTTCATTATTATTTTGATATGTGCACCAACCAGTTCAGGGTGAAATATTTTTTGAAGTGGAGTTTTCATGGTGTTGTTTACACTATAAATTGGATTATTGGAATCACCAGAGAAATGGCATGAACAGCTAATGATCAGGAGAGCACCTGTAGAAACCTCAGCTCCTTTATATTTTAATACACTTTTATTTCTCCATTTATCTATTCACAAAGTAAACAGAGAAATGACATATGACCATCTCTGAATATGTAAATGTGCAATGCAAGCAAAGAACAGAAACTTGGAAATGTGCCCAGATCATGAGTGCACACTATTCTGATGGTTGGAAACAACATAAGCTTATGAATCAGGCATCTGCCATTTTCCTTCCAGACATGTTAGGCTCTCTGCCAGTTGCTCTCAATGAAATTTTACTCCATGTGTTCATCATTCATATCACTAAATGCAATTTGCTTTTATTTTTGCCAATTTTTATATGAGGGATGTGCTTTCCATTTCATTAAATGAGGATGTTTAAACAATGATTTCTCAAACAATGTCACTGTTTTCATTAAGTGCTTGGCCTCAGTGAGATAACCTTGGGAGAACTGATCTTGTTCCTCTCCTACCCCAATTCAAAATAAAATCAACACCTTATGTCATTTTAAGATGCATTATCATTTGATGTTGGATGTATAATCTTGAGATAGAAATCTTTAATTATTGAATCTATTGCTCCTATTGCCAATGTCTATTCAGTGAAAATCTTATTCTAATTCATGTATGGGCATGGCCTAACTTGCTCACTAATAAACTCATACATTGTAAACAGTAAACATATAGTACAGAAGACAAGTAACTTTGCTGCAATGAAACTTGGCAAACAAATTGTTTTTTAAGGCCAATGAAGGTAAAATTCAGAACAACATTATCAACAATGTGAATTAGCAAATACTGTAACATAGCTTGCAGTGGAGAGGCAGCTGTGGTTCCATCTGTGCTCATTTAACACAGCAATTCATTTATAGTTTGAGAGATTCTAAATTAGATTGTTAGTACTAACAGGTGCACTTTTGATTGCCATTTTAAACTTTAAAATACAATTAATTATTTCTTGACTAACTGCACAACTTCGCTGTTCACTAACTTCGTGCTTGATGGTGACTCATATTGTTTGACTTCTGTAAAGTGTCTTAGAAAGTTTCAACAATTTGCAATTGATTTATGCAGACTCTGTAGATCTTATGTCAGTGCTGAGCTATTAGGGTCAGTTTCCAACTGCTGACTAAACATTTCTCACAAAGTGAGAGGAAGATGAAAAAGGGGTTGTGAGAGCAGGGTTGTGCTCAGAGCTAAATCTTTCTCTTCAGCAATACAGTATAAAACGTAGAAATATAACAGGAAAGACCATTATGCATAGAATCATGGAATGGTAAAGAAGCCTACCATCTTCTCAAATGATGGTAAATTGTCATAAATAGAGCCACTGCTTGGTACTTGTCCACTCTGCCCACATCATCCCCACTTTGAACTAAGATTACCTGCATTTAATCTTAGCTAGTCATGTAACAATTGGCATCAGTGACTCAAAGGAATGAAAAACAGTCAAGGTTTTTGGTTCTAAGTTCTGACAAGACCAAAATAAGTCTTGATCTGTTTAGATATTTTAGGTTGGAGGAGGCAAGCATGGAGCATAAATACCATTGTGGTTAAATGAAATGAAATAGCCAGTTTCTGTGAGAAAATTATGAATGCAGTGCTCTATGCAATGAACCAAGAGTTCTCACTTCCTACAAGTGCAAACTTGCCTCTTATCAAAAAGAAGAAGGCATTAAGTGTTATTTTTAAAAGACCCTAGATAAAATAATTCCAAAATGACAATGTGTATTATGAGTTAGGCAGAGAATTAACAAAATGTCAACTCAGGCACATGAGCTTTGGGACGAATGAAACTCTTCAACTTTTGTACAAAAAAAAACAAAATTGTAATAGTTTAATTTGCAATGAGATTTTAATATTGCTGGTGTGAGCAAATGCTTGTCTCAGATTTTTATTCATAATATATGTATCTGTTAACATAGCTGGAAACATAGGGATGTATGGAGAGACATAAAGATTCTAATTTCGTCAGCAGAAGCCCTCTTATCCAACTTGTGATGGAGTTTGCTTTCCACCAATATCATCAGCCTCGTGCATAAATAGGTCAATATCCTGGGGTTGGGTTAATTTGCCATTTATATTGGCATCTCCTATTTATATTGGCATCTCCCTTTCTATGCTGAGATGTTGATCTTTAAATGGGAATGATAACAATCAACAACAAATCTCTCAGTTACACAAATAACCAAGCACTCATTCATTTTAGAGATTAGTTCAATTCCAATCATTTTCTTTTGCCTTTGTCAGAGATTCATTTTAGAATATTGAACATGTTATCAAAAACTTGCAGTTAGAAAGCACATTAAAGGGAGTGAACCTTTGCAGCACAGTGGCTCAGTGGTTGGCACCGTTCCCTCACAGCACCAGGGTCCAAGATTTGATTATAGTCTCAGGCAACTTTCTATGTGGAGTTTGCACATTCTCACTGTGTCTGCGTGGGTTTCCTCTGGATTATCTGGTTTCCTCCCAAAGTTATGCAGGTTAGGTGAATTGGCTATGCCAAATTGTCAATAGTGTACAGGGAAGTATTGGTTAGGTGCATTAATTATGGGAAATGTAGAGTTATAGGTTAAGGGGATGGGCCTGGGAAGGATACTTTGTAGGGTCGGTGTGGACTTGAAGGGTTAAATGGACTATTTCCAAACTGTTGGGATTCTGTGGTTCTATGGTTCAAACAAAACTTGACACCCGATCCACATAAAAAGATATTAGATCTGTTGACCATGAACCTGGTTGAAAAGGTGCAATTTAAGTAGATATAGGAGGGAGACCAAAACTCTAGGGAGGGATTTCCAAAAGTTCAGGCTTGGGCAGTTGAAGGCATCACTCTCACTGGGCATGTTTGCAATTGGAGATGCTGTCAAAGCCAGAACTAAAGGAGCACAGATATCTTGGCATGTTGATGAAACCAAGGACTTTATGAGATAGAGTGGACTTGAATGCAGAATAGAATAACAAACATTTTACATTTGAGGCATTGCCAGACCTGGAGCCAATATAAATCAGCAAGCAGAGGGGTGATGTGTGAACAAGACTTATGAATTCAGGGATGTGCACCAGAGTTTCACATACCCTGACCTTTATGTAGGGCAGTTGGTGAGAAACCAGTCAGGAGACCATTCGGATATCAGGTATATTTAAAAGCATGAATGTAGATAAACCTAATGCATGAGACTACCGAGAAGGGTTGAAGCTGCTGCTGGTGAATTCTTAAAAAATTGATCCTGTATCTGCGTAGACCCTCTAGTCTTAGTGTGCCTGTCTTGTGGTCCTCCATTTGGAAACTAAACAAATGTATTCTGGTAACTCGAAGACACCTCCTCCTACAGCCCCCTCAACCATGACCCCACCTCCCCATCACCAAACTGTCATCACCCAGACCATACAGAACCTCATCACCTCAGGAGATCTCCCACCCACAGCTTCCAACCTCCAGGAACCCTGCACCGCCCAATTCTACCTCCTTCCCAAGATCCACAAGCCTGACCACCCTTGCCGACCCATTGTCTCAGCATGCTCCTGCCCTACCGAACTCATCTCCACCTACCTTGACACTGTCCTATTCCCCCAGTCCAGGAACTCCCCACATACGTTCGAGACACCACCCACGCCCTCCACCTCCTCCAAGACTTCTGTTTCCCCGGCTCCCAATGCCTCATATTCACCATGGATATTCAATCCCTCGACACCTCCATCCGCCATGACCGAGGTCTCCAAGCTCTCTGTTTCTTCCTCTCCTGATGTCCCCAACAGTACCCTTCCACTGACACTTTCATTCGTTTCGCTGAACTGGTCCTCACCCTGAACAATTTCTCCTTTAAATCCTCCCACTTCCTCCAGACAAAAAGGGTAGCCATGGGAACCTGTATGGGCCCCAGCTATGCCTGTCTCTTTGTTGGCTACGTAGAACAGTCCATCTTCCCTAGTCACACCGGCACCACTCCCCACCTCTTCCTCCGTTACATTGATGACTGCATTGGCGCCACCTCGTGCTCCCGCGAGGAGGTTGAGCAATTCATCAACTTCACCAACACATTCCACCCCGACCTTAAATTCACCTGGACCATCTCTGACACCTCCCTCCCCTTCCTGGACCTCTCCATCTCCATTAAT
>NC_057729.1:37456998-37483406 GCF_004010195.1 Chiloscyllium plagiosum | reverse complement strand
TGCATCTAATGTACTCCCTGCTACTTTCTCCCCACCCCCACCCCTGACTCATTTATCTCTCCACTCTGCAGGTACCCTGCCTCTATTCCTGATGAAGGGCTTTTGCCCGGAAAGTCGATTTTCCTGCTCCTCGGATGCTTCCTGAACTGTTGTGCTTTTCCAGCACCACTCTAATCTTGAGATGTATTCTGGCACAGGCTCAATAATGCTTATCAGTAAACCCCTGGAAATGTTAAAGCCATGCAGTGCACTTGACAAGTTAATTAAAGTTTGGAATAGCGAAAGATAATCTGAGGGAAACATTAGATTTTGTCAGAGCTTGACAACCTGGGTAGTGAGAGGGAATGTAGGGGAATGTAGAATTAGGAGGCAGAGTTTTGGGGAAAGTTCTCCCAGATAACACAGAGAAGGGAAGGAATTTCTCTATGAAGGTGGTTAATCTTTGGAATTCTCTAACCAAGAGAGCAGTGGAAGCTCAGTCATAAGGTCATAAGAGTTAGGAGCAGGAGTAGGTCATTCAGCCCATTGATTTTACACCATCATTCAGTGAGACAATGGCAAATCTGATTGTGGTCTTAGCTCCACTTTCTTACCTGAACCCCATAACTCTTAGCTCTCTTATTTGACAATCTACATTAGCCTTAAACATATTTAATGATTTGGCCTCCATTCTTCTTTGAAGTATTGAACTTCAAAGACTAACAAATATAGCTGAATATATTCAAAGCTCAGCTAGGTTGATCTTTGGGGAATCAGCGTTATACCGATAGGCAGGAAAGTGAATTAAGAAAAGAATTAGATTAGTTGTGATCTTATTAAAAGGCAGATCAGGCTTGAGGGGCCAAACCTGCTCTTATTTCTTATGTTCTTAGGTGTCCCCTATTTCTCATTGCATAATCTTAGGAACTGAAGTGAGAAGGGTTATGTCCAAAATGTTGACTTCTCCACCTCCTGATGCTGCCTGGCTTGCTGTGTTCTTCCAACCTCCTGCTTGTCTACTTTGGATTCCAGCATCTGCAGGTTTTTTTGTCTATAACAAAGCTTAGGGAATTGAGCAGTGATGAGGGCATCCAGCTTCAGAATCTTTACCATTGAACAACAGTCAATGAATTGCTCTTTCTCTTCTACCTACAGTTAAATGCTAGTTGAATCCCGCGATCTTTGAAATTCTGGATAATGATCGCTCTCTGTTTAAGTCAATTCACCTAGTTCCTTTTTGATTGACCTCACACTATCAGAATTTTACAGCTTTGTTAACTAATCATTAAACCTCAGTTAATATGCAGAGCTGCAAGAATTATTGGGAAAAGAATTTTGTTGCAGCACAGCTTGTTTTTTTGTGATTTTTTTTTAAAGGCAATGTGACAGAGTGGATCTAAGATTATATTAGAATTCAGTGAATGTATATAGATGAGATGGTTAGTATCACAGAATTAATTGTTAATGTAAAATGATTTAGCAAGAGACATTTGCTTAATCCAGCATGCTGTTAAATGGCATAGTTTTCCCATCACTATCACCGCTGTGCACAGCAAGGCAAAATTAAAATGCTTTGTGAATTCATCAGCTGAAAACATTAGGTTTATGGGAAAAGAATGATTTGGGTTCAAATAAAATCTCCCTGTGGATTATAGGTAACTAATTGAAACCTACTAGTAACTTTTTTGGTTCCTAAATTGGGGCTCTCCTGTCAACTAGAATGAAATTTAATTTTTTTAATTGCAGTGATATCTAAGTTTATCTCGTAATGATAGCTTATTTTAACCTGTTTATTTAGCAAGTCTCTGAAATATATGTTTGTTTGTGATGATCATATACTTTTCAAATGTACCAGCGAATCGTGTTAATTAAATGCACAACTAAGTTTCATACTTGCTCTTCATCTCTTCAAGCAGCCTGTTTAATCCTTTTGGATCTTTCAAATGTTTCATTATATCTTTCTATATTATTCATCTCTCACAGTCTTTCAAAAACAAATTTTTGTTTTAATCTCTGTGCACATTCAAGAAGACCCTGTTGTTTTCTTTCTCAGGAACTTATAGTAAATATTTATTGCATCTGTGTATTATCTGTTCCTTTTTTAAGTGGCTTTCCCACTGTTGATTTACTATTTGAACAGCCATTTTCTCCACCAGTTCCTCCAAGCTTTCAGTGCACTGCATTCAACTAATTCCAAATCAATTCATTTATCTTTGGTTCCTCTTTCTTGTTATCTCAACTCAGTAAACATGATTAAGTCACGACTATAGCCTCCCAAATTTCTCTTACCTTCTAGTCATTTATATGTCTCTTCTCATTATTCAGAACTAGACCCAGTACTGTATTCTGACTTGTCCAACATGAAGCATATTAGAACATATTGATTAAGGCAATATTTGTGGATGTGTCTAAGAACTCCTTTATTTCTTTGTATTCCTCACTAGTGTAAGAGGATTATTTTGGTGAAATAGTGAAAATAGGTTCTAAATCTACAAATAAGGCACTCCTGTTTGAAATGCCAGATGCAACACATGACTTTGGGTCAATGAAGTTTCTGATTAGCACCTCCCAACAAGATCAAATTAGGTGAAATAGTAAACTGCATGTTTGGTTCCCGAGTGTTGATTTAATATAATTTACTTGGAATTGTATGTGTGCTGCATTCAACATATTTCCATGATGGTACAATTGCTGACACTCAGCCACATTTTCCAGGATGACTCAGAGATGAATTAAAAGGCTCTATGGTTTTGTGGATTGCAGTATTGGGTGGAGGGGAAGCAGTGGAACAGAAAAGCAAGTGCGATTTACATTGTTAAAATTAAGGTTTGATCATTAAAGACGGAGAATAGCTAAAATCTTTCCATTTAATGAGTCGTGAATCTTTGGAATTCATTCCTGAAAATATGATTGAAGTAGGGTCCTTGAATATTTTTAAGGTAGAGATAAGTAGAATCCTATTATGCAAGGGAGTGAAAGACTATCGGGGACATTCAGTAATATAGATTTGAGATTACAATCAATTCAGCAAGATAGACTGAATTGCCTACTCCTGCTCCTTGGTTGTACATTGATGATATAGGCAGCTCATCAACTTGGAGGCTGTGAAATCCACTGAAGAAAATGCTGGTCAAGGGCTTCCAGAGGCACCTGAGTGAAGGACAGATAATATCAAGGGCTATAAATGAAACACATCCCAGCATCAGGAAAATTTACTATGTATACCCAACAACACAGATAGACTTAAAGAAGACCTTAAGTTTAAACACCTTTCAAAACAATGAAAAATAAATGTATTTTTGATATAATTCCTCCATCATCTACCTTGGGGATGTCATGTTATGAGTTTTGTTTGTACAATCTCTTTACTTTAAGTAGCTGTAAGATGGTGTCTCAAGGTAAAGGTCACATTTCAATGGCAAGGTAAAAGACACATCAGTAAGTACAGATTATTCTTTCTTAGTTTGCCATTCTTTGTTAACCTTTCTAGTCTGGCATCTAATGGCTCTGCAACAATCTTTATCTTTATTACTTTTTGCTCTACTTTGTCCAACTTATTGTGTCTAATTGGAAAATCATTCATTATTTCAATCAGTTGTGATATTTGTGATGGCTTATAATGATTCACCAGGACTTCAGTCACTGACCAAAACACTAAAGTGTATATGATATATGATTATATTGACCCTCATTGGGATCTCCCTTGGTCCAGCTAATTAGATTAGATTAGATTACTTACAGTGTGGAAACAGGCCCTTCGGCCCATCAAGTCCACACCGCCCCGCCGAAGCGCAACCCACCCATACCCCTACATTTACCCCTTACCTAACACTGCGAGCAATTTAGCATGGCCAATTCACCTAACCTGCACGTCTTTGAACTGTGGGAGGAAACCGGAGCACCTGGAGGAAACCCACGCAGACACGGGGAGAACGTGCAAACTCCACACAGTCAGTCGCCTGAGGCGGGAACTGTGCCACCATGCCGCCCACAATTCTCTGGTTCAGGTGAAGGCCCAAACCTGTCAGGCAGGTGATGGCTAAGTGGTGTAGAAGGATGTTATTATTTGGGAAATGGTGAAAAAAAGCTTTGCCAGGATGTTACCAGGACAGGAGGGTTTGATTTATAAGGAGATGCTGGAAAGGATAGGACTTTTTTCCCCTGGAGTATAGGCGGTTGAGGGTTGACCTTATAGAAATTTATAATATCATGGGCATAGATAAAGTGAATAGCCAAGCTCTTTTACCCAGGATAGGGGAGTCCAAAGCTAGAGAACATAAGTTTAAGGTGAAAGGGGAAAGATTTAAAAGGGAGCTGAGGGGCAACTTTTTCATGCAGAGGGTAATGCGTATATGAAAAGAGTAGCTGGAATAAGTGGTAGAGGCTGGTATAATTACAACATTTAAGAGACATTTGTCCACGTACATGGATAGGAAAGCTTTCGAGGGATATGGGCCAAATGTAGGCAAATGTGACTAGTTCAGTTTGGGAAACCTGATCGGCATGGATGAGTTGGGCAGAAGGGTCTGTTTCCATAGTGTTTGACTGTATGACTCTATTAATCTAGAATCTGAGCTGATGTTCTGAGTTTGAATCCAGCAACAGAAGATGCTGTGATTCAATTTTTTAAAAAATCTGGAATTAAGCATCTTTAGGTGATTAGGAAACCATTGTCAATTATTGAAGGAAAAACCCATCTGCCTCACTAATGTTGTTCAGGGAAGGAGATCTGCCATCTTCACCAGGTCTGGCTTGCATGTGACTCCGGAACTCCAGCAATATCCTCAACTGTTCTCTGCAGTGGCCTCGGAAGCAACTCAGTTGTGCCAATCGCTATTAAGTCTCAATAAAATAAAATGAAACTGGATGGACCACCTGGCGTCAACATTGGAAATGACAACAGCAAAAACAGCCCTGTTGACTTGCGAAGTACTCCTTATGAATGTCAAGGGCTAGTGCCAAAATTGGGAGAGCTGTCTCACAGATTGTGTGGTGCTAGAAAAACACAGCAGTTCAGGCAGCATCCGAGGGGCAGGAGAATCAATGTTTCAGGCATAAGGCCTTCATCACCTCATTCCTGATTCTCCTGCTCCTTGGATGCTGCCTGACCTGCTGTGCTTTTTCCAGCACCACATACTCAACTCTGATCTCTAGCATCTGCAGTCCTCACTTTCTCACTGTCTCACAGATTAGTCAAGCAACAGCCTGACATACTCATACTCATTGAATCAAGCCTTACAGACGATGTCCTAGCCACCACTAATACCATCCCTGGATATGTCCTGTCCAATTGATAGGACAGATCCGGCAGAGGGGGCCGAAAAGTGGTATGCACTCATGAAGGATCTGCCCTGGGAGTCATCAACATGAGCTTGGGAGCCCATGAAGTCTCATGGCATCAGGTTAATCATGGGCAAGGAAATCTGCTGAATAACAAATACTGTCCTCACTCTGTGATGAATCAATTCTCTTCCATGTTGAACCATGGGTGACAAGGGAGCAGAATGTACTCAGGATGGGAGATTTCAATGTCTAATGCCAAGGGTGGCTCTGTAGCACTGCCACTGATTCTAAAGGACCTAGCTGCTTCCCTGGAATCCTTACCAATTTTCCCGCTGCAGATGCATCTGTCCATGAGAGTATTAGTCAGAGTGACTACTGCACTTAGAACATAGAACATAGAACATAGTACAATACAGCACAGAACATTTGTCCTAGCTTAAGCACCCATCCATGTACCTATCCTATTGCCGCTTAAAGGTCACCAAAGATTCTGACTCTACCACTCCCACAGGCAGCACATTCCATGCCCCCACCACTCTCTGGGTAAAGAACCCACCCCTGACATCTCCCCTATACCTTCCACCCTTCACCTTAAATTTATGTCCCCTTGTAACACTCTGTTGTACCCGGGGAAAAAGTTTCTGACTGTCTACTATATCTATTCCTCTTATCATCTTATAAACCTCTATCAAGTCCTTCGCCGTTCCAATGAGAAAAGGCCTATCACTCTCAACCTATCCTCGTACGACTTATTCTCCATTCCAGGCAACATCCTGGTAAATCTTCTCTGCACCCTTTCCAAAGCTTCCACATCTTTCCTAAAGTGAGGTGACCAGAACTGCACACAGTACTCCAAATGTGGCCTTACCAAAGTCCTGTGCAGTTGCAACATCACTTCACGACTCTTGAATTCAATCCCTCTGCTAATGAACGCTAATACACCATAGGCCTTCTTACAAGCTCTATCCACCTGAGTGGCAACTTTCAAAGATCTATAACATAGACCCCAAGATCCCTCTGTTCCTCCACCTCACTAAGAACCCTACCATTAACCCTGTATTCCTCATTCTTATTTGTCTTGGCAGGGTTGAACGCCGTCTGCCACTCCTCAGCCCAGCACCTTTCCAAAATCTGTTTCCCAATCTGTTTCTCCACATCTCTGCTGCTATTGGGGGGCCTATAGTAAACACCCAAGTCCCACCTTGTAATTGAGAATACCCTCTGTTACGTAGTATGGCACTATCAATGTGCTAAATGGAACAGAATTTGAACAGATGTAGTAACTCAAGACTGGGCATTCATAAAGCACTCTGGGCTACCAGCAACAGCAGAATGGTACTCCAACATGATCTGTAACCTCATAGCCTGGCATATCTCCCACTCTAACATTACCATCGAGGCAGTGGTTCAACCCTGATTCA
The DNA here is from genome assembly GCF_004010195.1 of Chiloscyllium plagiosum. Taxonomy (NCBI): domain Eukaryota; kingdom Metazoa; phylum Chordata; class Chondrichthyes; order Orectolobiformes; family Hemiscylliidae; genus Chiloscyllium; species Chiloscyllium plagiosum. The sequence continues at coordinate 37,476,723 of NC_057729.1, read as the reverse complement.
ATGAAGAGTACAGAGGGCATGCCAGGAGCGGCACCCAACATGAGATATCAACCTGGTGAAGCTATAAAGCAGGTCTACACGTGCCGAACAGTATAAGCAGTAAGTGATCAACAGAGATAGGTAATCCCACACCAAAGGATCAGATCTTAAGCTCTGCAGTCCTGCTACATCCAGTCATGAATGGTGGTGGACAATTAAACTGGTTGGGGAAGAGGCTCTACAAATACCCCATCCTCAATGATGAAACAGCCCAACACATCAGTGGTTGATGGTTGTGCTTGTTGCAGGACAGCCATCTTGGCTCTAGGACATCTATAGCAGAAGTTCCTCAGGATTGTGTCCGAAGGCCAACCATCATCTGCTGTTTCATCAACGATCTTGCCTCCATCATAAAACTGGAAATGGGGATATTGGCTGTAGATTGAATAATGTTCAGCACCATTCATGACTCAGATGTTGGAACAGACCATGTTCAAATTCACCAGATCTGGATAATATTCAGGTTTGGGCTGACAGATTGGGAGTAACACTTATGCCACACAAATTCCATGCAATGACCATCTTCAATAAGAGACAATTTAACCACTGCTCCTTGACATTTAATGCTGTTGCCATTACTGAATTCCCCCTTAATCAACATCCTGGGGGTTACCACTGACCAGAAGCTCAACTCAACTTACCATTTAAATACATTGCCTAGAAGGTCAGGTCAGGAGCTAGGAATATTGCAGGGAATAACTCCCCACGTGACTTCCTAAAGCCTGTCCACCGTCAACAAGCCGCAAGAGAGTGTGATGCAATACTCTCCACATGCTTGGATGGGAACAGCTCCAACAACATTTGAGAAGCTTGATATCGTCCAAACCAAAGCAGCCCACTTGATCGCCACCACATCCACAAGCATCCATTCCCTTCATCACCGATGCTCAGTAGCAGCAGTGTGAAGTATCTGCAAGATGCACTGCAAAAATTCACCAAAGATCCTGAGCAACTTCCAAATCCATGACTATTTCAGTTGAGAATGACAAGGGCAGTAGATATTTGGGAACACCTGCAACTTCCTCTCCAAGACATTCACCATCCTGAGGAAATATATCACTGTTCTTTCACTATCACTGGGTCTAAATCTGGAATTCCCTCCCTAAGGGCATTGTGAGTCAACCTACGACACATGGACTGCAATAGTTCAAAAAGACAGCTCACTACCATTTTCTCAAGGGCAGCTAGGGATGGCAAATAAGTAGTGGTCAGCCAAATCCCATGAGTGAATGTGAAAATGTCCTTCAAATTAGTGAGGGACTACATGTCCTGCATCTGTATCCAAAATATGTCATCTCCCATTGATACTGCTAGGTGCAGCAGAGGTGCCAGTTGGCAGGGAGTTTCCCCTGAAAGTCTTTAACATCAAGTTCAGATTAGATTAGATTACATTACATTACAGTGTGGAAACAGGCCCTTCGGCCCAACAAGTCCACACCGCCCCGCCGAAGCGCAACCCACCCATACCCCTACATTAACCCCTTACCTAACACTACGGGCAATTTAGCATGGCCAATTCACCTGACCTGCACATCTTTGTGACTGTGGGAGGAAACCGGAGCAAACCCACGCAGACACGGGGAGAATGTGCAAACTCCGCACAGTCAGTTGCCTGAGGCGGGAATTGAACCCGGGTCTCTGGCGCTGTGAGGCAGCAGTGCTAACCACTGTGCCACCGTGCCGCCCACAAGCCAGATTCTGTGACATCTCAAATGTGACCAGGGAACAAAAAAAAAATTAATGATGAGGATGATCAAAAGAATATCAGAAACTTTTTTTCCATCACTGAAATGTTGTAAATGGGTCAGTCCTCACTTGTCATGATATTAGTTTGTGATAGGTTGAGGAAGTTGTAGTAAAAGCACTGATTTACACAAAACAAATGTCCTGAAGATCTCAGTTGAGCAAGTTGAATATTTCAGTTGGGTCACTGTCTGTGTCACTGAATTTGAGGACCATCTGAAAATTCTCTTGTGACAACTAAGCATCACAGCAGAAATATTTCTTTATATTATCCATAGGATATACTACGTATCTCACACTCTGTAAAATCAAGAAGATCAGCAAGATTAGAAGAACACTATCAACTATAAGGTCCCTACATCACACATCCCCTGTACTTGGACCTATGTTGCCATTTCTCGATCACTGCAAATTCAAAATCCTGAACATTTGTAAGCCATGTATTAAAGGGAGAATCATTAACATGGAATGTGAATTTCAATAAGGAAACATCCTTCAAACGAGAAGACCATCACTATCCTCTCAGGGCTACTGGGAATGAGCAGTATTTTATTGTCTTGCCATCCTGAAAATGGTTTTTAATAATGAAAAAGAACAGGTGAAGGATTTTTTATAGATGTTTAAATGTCTGTTTTTGTGACAAAAGAATTACATTTTTTATTCTCAGACCATGGGTTTAACCCATTTAAATCACATTAGCTTCTTTCAACATACTTATGTCACGAACGTGAGCATATGTGTAGTCAATTTTGACAGAATTAATGCAGGGCCCTCCGAAAACCAATTAAAATTCAGCAGAGTGGAGCATGGCAAAATTTAGCATGCTTGTTGTAATTTTTCTTTTTAAAAATCTTTTAAGAATATCATCAACATTAGGCACACAAATGCAACTAATTAAAATATTGCCTGAGGTATTACAAGAGGCTAGGAGATTTCTTTGACTATTATTAAATATATCATTTCTAACCCATTGTTGCTGCTGAATTGATGGATGGGAATTCAACTGTGGTAGTAATAAGGACATAATTAGTGTATAATGATGGGACAATTCTCCCCACAAATCTGCCACTGAAACAAAAAGAATGATCAAGTGACTTTTAGAAAGAAGTTCAATTCTCATCTGCAGAGCAGTCCAAAATGTTGGCTTCCAGGTAATAAAGTAGGAAACCATGAAAGAGAAAAATAATCAGGAACTTTAAATATTTTCTTCAAAAGCAGCAATAGATTTAAAAAGAAGACTTTTAATGTGAAACATTTGCCAATGAGACAACCTAAGTGTAACAAAACAACTGTGGAAAATATATGATATTAATAGAACCACTTACTGAAACAATGCATTGCTTAGTGAATGAGAAGTAACATTTGTGCTATTCAAGTTCCAGACAATGACAGTCTTTAACAAGAGGGAGTCTAACTGCCTCCTGTTAATAATGAATGCTATCACCTTTGGTGATATCCTGCCATCAACATCTTGTGGATCATCACAACCATAGCTGGACCAGCCACATAAATATTATCAGCAGCTAAGTATTCTGCAAAGAGTGATTCACCTTGACTTCCCTTGGCTTTTCCGCCATCTACGTTACACAAGTCAGTATTGTGATGGGATAATCTCCACGGATTACTGCAGTTTCAACAATATTCATGAAATTCAATGGCTGGTTGATTGGCAGTTCATCTATTATTTTAAACATTTACACCCTCTGCCAATGTTGTATAAGGTACACTGCAGCAACTTGCCAAGATGTTTTAATAATACTTTCAAAATCTGTTATTTCTACTATCCAAAAAAAAACAAAGGCAGCAGGAAGTACCATCACCCATAAGTTCCCCTTCAAGTCATGCAACATCCTGCCTGTATATCACCCTTCACTCATCATATTCAGTCAAAATCTTGGAACTTCTTAAACTAACCTAATGGAATAGTTGTTGTATTTTTATTGCTTGGGTTGTGTTAGTTCAATAACCAGGTTTCTTTTTCACCTTCTCAAGGCAATTAGGGATGGACAAACAACTCTAGTATTGCCAATATCATTCATATCCCATGAATTAATAAAAAAAAGTAACAAATAGATCAAAATACCTGGGAGAGATAAAAATTGAAAGGGCTCTTAGTGAAAGTAAATTAAAAGATGCCATCTGAAATAAAGCAAAACTAAATAAGTATAGAATAATGAGATAAACAGTCTCTACCAATGTTCATTTGTGAAAAATAACCATTGGAGCAAAACAATGAGGGCTATCATCATCAATAATGTTGCACCTAATATCAGCCAGGGTTTCCAGGAGTGGAAGAATATGTGCAGTACAATGATGAATATAATTTAACTGAGACAAATGTATTCTACATAGGATGGAAAAATTCATTTCACAAATCCCATGAATGGTGCTAAAACAGCTATTTAAAAAGTTGCAACAGGTAAGGAGTAGGTCACAAAATAATCTCAAATTGCAACCTGTTCAATCATGCTAAGCAGCAATGAACAAAACCAGTAGAATACCAATAGTAATGCGAATAGCCCAACAATACAAGTTTGTGAAAATTATGATCAAACTTTATCATGCTCTGGCCAATCACAGCTTCAATATAGTCCGGTCATTGAGATATGAAAGAGACATTTAAGTCCTATGGTCAATACCGTGAGCATTGGAGCAACTTGAGATTTTGAGCCTTGAAAGGAAGTGTTTAAAAGGTGGATAGTTTATGATGGTAGATAGTTTTTGAATGAAATGGAAAATGTAAACCACATGATTCAACTAAATAGCAAGTGTAGGACAAGCATAAGCACACTGGTAAAATAAATAAAAAGACTGAAATCATCATGAATAAATTATAATTTACAGAAGAACTAATCAAAACATCAAATTGACTACCGATTCATTGAATGGAGACAAACTCTGGAATAGTTACGAAACAATAGTAGAAAGACCTGAAAGTATGACAGATGTATGAATTAAGATGGCTTCTCTCATCTGTTGTTACCTTGCAATCTTGTGGGAGTAACTGAAAAAGATTGGAAAAGTGTAAAAGGTCAATTCTTTTGGTAATCTAGAGAAGGCGTTTGAAACTTTTGCATTGAGAGAAGAAACTGAAGGCTGAGAATTCCTGAATTGTCTAGCTGGTAAGTTAAAGGAACATAGTAGATGAGATATTTCAACTGTTCATGTGTTCAACAGTAATAAATGCTTCTGTATGCCACAGTAACATTCTCCTATATTTTTCTCTCTGATCGTTTCAAATCAACTAGCTTACAGTTACTGAGATCAGTTGCAGAAGCCTAGGTGTTTGACGGTTTCTGAATAAGAGAAGGTATTTTTAGGATTATGGCATTATTAATCAAGTCATATGAATGTGACCTTTTAATTTAGTCCAGAATTTATTCCCTTGTTAAATATCACAACATTGCCACAGTAGAAAAATTCCAAAATATATCCTTATAATCATGTGAATAGACAATTCAAAGTATTCTTCAAAGAGAAAACAGGGAAGTTGGTGACCATGACCCAAACCTTTCAATATTTCAATATTCCTTCTGTATGAGGAAATCTGACAGAGAGCTGATCTACCAACAGAACAGGCATTGTTATCTCAGGGAGTTTTCATTTGCACTGACAAAGGTTATTGAATACAACCTGATATGATGAATTTATTCAAAAGAAATGCTGATTGTGAAAATATACCATCTGCAAACATTTATGTAATTGAAGTCCCAGAATCCAGCATTACCAAGGAGGCAGAGGGGGGCCATTTAAATTGGCTGGGTGTCTTGTCAAGCACAATTAATCAAGAGTAGTAATTTGTACCAGGCAGGACAAACATCGAAAAATGCATATTTTTAAAAATCTGAGAGTCCACGAGTCACTGGGCAATTAACAAAAGAGTAGAATCTAAACTGCAAAGCCCAACAGTACAAGTTTGTGGAAATTAAGATCAAACCTTATCATGCTCGGGCAAACTTTCAATGTTGTCTGGTCACTGATACATAAAGGAGACATTCAAGTCCTATGGAAATGAGAATGCAAAGACACATCATTGAAAGCATTGGGGCACCTTGAGACTTTCAGCTTTAGAAGGAAACATTTGTAAGATAAAATGTTTATAGAGGTAGATAATACATTGAATGAAATGAAATATATAAACCGCATGATCAAACAAAATGACAACAAGCATAAACGTACTAGTTAAAAAAATCAAACTTTTACGACTAATCAGTCATGAGCAATTTACAATTTATAATTTATAGAAAAAGTAATCAAAACATTAAAGTGACTTTCAATTAGTGGAATGGAGGCAGTCTCTGGAATGATTTGAGAAAGACACTTGAAGAGACGGGGCACAGAGGGATGTGGATTATATGCAGGCAGATACGATTAGTTTAGAATGGCATAGACATGGTAGGTGAAAAGCCTGTCCCTGTGGCGTACTGTTCTATGTTCTATTTCTCTGATACACAGCAGGAAATGGTCCAACAGGTTCCCTACAGATGAACATGAACAATACAGCAGAAATGGAAATAATATTTGAAGCTTACACCAGAGAATTTGCAAATTTTGTACATTATTGTCAAATCCATTTTCACCATACTTCCAATCATACATTCCAGATCATATCATAGAATCATAGATTCACTACAGTGTGGAAGCAGACTATTTAGTCCACACTGAAATGTTGTCCTGGGTGAGGAAAGATGATGTAGTGTTATGGACTAGGCCAGATCACTCAAAACGTTCTTGAGCAGGCAACCCAGACCACAACTTTACAATTTGTTTCAATGGACAGTAAAAATGACTCTGAGTAAGCTAGCTAGGTTGACTACTAGGTTTTAAAACAGGCAGAAATTTATTCACAAAGCACAGAATAAAGAACTCCTGCAGAACTCAGTCTATCCACACCAGACTTAATTACGCTGTTCTGAATATACACAACAGTCCCAATAAGCAAACCCCCTTAAAAACCAGTAGAAATGGAACACAGGCTTGCAGGTTGAAGTTAGAAGGGCAGAAGGAGACAGAGAGTTTCCACACAGTTCACTGTTGAACTCCCAATTAGTTCTGGACTGAACTGCTCAGCTAGACAGCTGACCACTCCTCTTTCATTATACAAGTCACTTCTAAAACATGACTGCTTTGGCCTGAATTCTCATCTGTTTATATATAAATAAAAAGGTCTTTCGATACCCTTTAATATCAGAATCAAACCAATCTAATCAGCGCTGGGAGCGTTTACGACCCCTCTGGAAAAAACCAAGGACACAGTTTCCTTGAGAAAAGGCACAGCCTTTAGAAAAAATGGACCAGCTTTCTGACACCACTCCCCTTAAAAAAAACCCATCAATACCAAAAGATGGCTAAACACACATATACACTGTACTAACTACTTGAACAACTACATGCAAATTCAGACTCTGGCATACCCACCACCGAATGCCTCCATATCTCATATGAGTCTTGATTAAGCATCGGCAATCACATTTTCACGACCGGCCACATGCACAATTGTCAAGTTGAATGGCTGCAAAAGTAAGCTCCATCTAAACAGTCTGGCATTTTTGTCCTTAAACTTTTCCAGAAATATCAATAGGTTATGATCAGTGTCTACAATGTGTTGCTCAGATGCATTGCTGGTAATATAAACATGGAAATGTTGTAATGCCAACACCAAGCTTAAAGTCTCTTTCTCCACCGTTGAATATTTCTGTTGCTCAATGTTCAACTTCCTGGAAAAATACCCGGTGGGTCTTTCTATTCCCTCGTCATCCTCCTGCAGGAGCATCGCATCGACACCCACATCACTGGCATTGATAGCCACCTTGAAAGGCTTTGTGTAAACAGGTGTGACTAATACTGGGCAGAGGTTAACACAGTTTTTAGGCTGTCAAATGCCTTTTGGCAGTCAGCTGTCCACTGAAACTTCTTGCCTTTTTTGAATAATTCGGTGAGTGGAGCAGCCACACTGCTAAAGTTCAGCACAAACTTTGGAAAAATCCCCTCAATCCCAGGAACCGTAGTACTTTTTTTTTTCATTGACAGTGTGGGAAATTCCTCAATTAATTTTGTTTTTGCATCCCGTGAGGCCATTTGTCCATGTCCAATACATGGCCCAGAAAGGCGACTTGGGCTTTGGCAAATTCACTTTTAGCTAGGTTTACCACCAAGCCTGCCGTCTGAAGTCAATTGAAAATGTCTGATAAATGCTGTAAATGTTCCTTCCATGACTGACTAAAATTCACCAGGTCATCAATGTACATCACACAGTTGGGGAATCCGGCAATGACTTTATTAGTCAGTCTCTGAAATGTGGCTGGAGCGTTTTTCATATCAAATGGCATGACTTTGAACTGATATAGTCCATTTGGCGTTAGGAAAGCCAAAATTGCCTTTGCTTTCTCTGACAGAGGTACTTGCCAGTAGCCTCTGAGCAAGTCCAACTTCGAAATGTAAGTTGCTTGTCCCACGTTTTTGACACAATTCTCCAGCTGTGGAATTGGTTTTGCATCTGTTTTTGTAACAGTTCTGACTTTGCGATAGTCCACACATAACCGTTGGGTATCATCTGGCTTTGGCACCATGACTATGGGTGAGTTCCAGTCACTGTAACTCACTTCAATTATGCCATCTTGGAGCATGCGCTCTATCTCCTTCTGAATCTGTGCCAGCTTTAGAGGGTTATGCCTTTAAGGATGCTGTTTAATTGGAACAGCATCTTCTATCTGTACATCATGCACAATTAGGTTTGTACTTCCCAGTTTATCTCCTCATGTGATAATAATAACTCGTTCGGGTCATTTCGATTTTCTTGAGCAAGTTAACTCAATAATTTATCACAATTTTTGACAACTTCCTCATTGTCCAATTTGATTTGAGGAATGTCCAATTCAGAATCCTCTGAACTTAGTTCTTCCTTCTGTGCTGTAATCATTAACACCTTCTCCTCTTGGCTTTCCTTCCCTAACAAAATACTTTTTGAGCATATTCACATGACACACTCTGTGAGATTTCTTCCTGTATGGAGTCCTTATCAAATAGTCCACTCACTCAATTTCCTCTCGATTTGATACGGTCCACTAAACCTTGCTTTTAAAGGCACACATGTTACTGGAAGTAACACCAATACCTTATCCCCAATTGCAATATTACAAACTTGTGATTTCATATCCATTTCCTGTTTCACTGCATGTTGTGATACTTTTAAAAGCTGTCCAACCAACTCTCCAGCTCTATTTAGTCATTCTCTAAAAATTGACACATAGTCCAAATGGGTGGTCTCTGAATTCTGACTTATTAATTTCTCCTTAATCAATTTTAACGGTCGTCTTATTTCATGCCCAAAAATTAATTCAAATGGACTGAATTTGTTTGATTCATTTGGTGCATCTCTGATCGCAAAAAACGGAACTCCCTTATCCCAATCATCTGGATAATCCTGACCATAAGCTTTCAAGGTCTTTAGTGTTTGTTGCCATCTCTCTAGTACTCCCTGCGATTCCGGATGGTATGCAGTAGATTTAAATTGCTTTATTCCTAAGTTATCCAGAACCTCCTTGAATAATTTGGGATGTGAAATTTGATCCTTGATCTGGTTGGATCTCTACTGGCAGTCTGTATCAAATAAAGGTTTAAGCAACTCTTCCACAACCCTTTTAGCTGTGATGTTGTGTCATGAGATTGCCTTGAAAANCCACTCCCTCTGCTCCTTCCCAAGATCCACAAACCTGACCACCCCGGCCAACCCATTGTCTCAGCCTGCTCCTGCCCCACCAAACTCATCTCCACCTACCTCAATACTGTCCTATTCCCCCCTAGTCCAGGAACTCCCCGCATATGTTCGAGACACCACCCATGCTCTCTACCTCCTCCAAGACTTCTGTTTCCCCAGTCCCCAATGCCTCATCTTCACCATAGGCATCCAACCCCTCTACATCTCCATCCACCATGACCAGGGCCTCCAAGCCCTCCGTTTCTTCTTCTCCCAACACTCCCAATAGTACCCTTCCACTGACACTCTCATGCATTTGGCTGAACTGGTCCTCACCCTTAACAATTTCTCCATCAAATCCTCCCACTTCCTCCAGACGAAAGGGGGAGCCCTGGGCACCCGCATGGGCCCCAGCTTTGCCTGTCTCTTTGTTGGCTACGTAGAACAGTCCACGTCCCGTAGTTACACTGGTACCACTCCCCACATCTTCCTCCGCTACATTGATGGCTGCATCGGCGCCACCTCATACTCCCTCTAGGACGTTGAGCAGTTCATCAACTTCAACAACACATTCCACTCCAACCTTAAATTCACCTGGACCAGCTTTGACACCTCCCTCCCCTTCCTGGACCTCTCCATCTCCATCAACGACGACCGACTCACCACTGACATTTTTTACAAACCCATCAACTCCCATAACTTCCTGAATCATAACTTTTCCCACCCTACTCCTGCAAAAATGCTACGCCATATTCCCAATTCCTCTGCCTTCGCCATATCTGCTTCCAGGAGGACCAGTTCCACCACAGAACACTCCAGATGGTCTCCTTCTTTATGGAAATTAAAGACCATAATTTTCCCTCCCACATGGTTAAAGATGCCTTCCAACACATCTCATCCACGTCCCGCACCTCTGCCCTCAAACTCCACCCCTCCAAACGCAATAAGGACAGAACCACCTGGTCCTCACCTTTCACCCCACCAACCTCCATATAAACCACATCATCCAACGACATTTCCGCCACCTACAAATGGACCCCACCACCAGGGATATATTTCCCTCCCACCCCTATTTGCATTCTGCAAAGACCATTCCCTCCGTGACTACCTTGTCAGGTCCATGCCTCCCAACAACACACCTGCCCCTCTTGGCATCTTCCCTTGCCACCACAGGAATTGCAAAACTTGTGACCACACCTCCTCCCTCACCTCCATCCAAGGCCCCAAAGGAGCCTTCCACACCCAACAAAGTTTCACCTGTACATCCACCAATGTCATTTATTGTATCCATTGCTCCCAATGCAGTCTCCTTTATGTTGGGGAGACTGGACGATTTCTTGCAGAGTGCTTTAGGGAACATCTCTGCGACACCCGCATCAATCAGCCCCACTGCCCTGTGGCTGAACATTTCAACTCCCCCTCCCACTTGCCACTTCCTCCCTCACCACTCAATGCCTGGAGAAAGAATGCCTCATCTTCTGCCTTGGAGCACTTCAACCCCAAGGCATCAATGTGGACTTCACCAGTTTCCTCATTTCCCCTTTCCCCACCTTACCCCAGTTCCAAGCTTCCAGCTCAGCACCATCCTCATGCCCTGTCCTACCTGCCAATCTTCCTTCACACCTATCTGCTCCACCCTCCTCTCTGACCTATCACCTTTATCCACACCTCCATCCACCTATTGCGCTCTTATCTATATTCTCCCCAGCCCCATTCCCCTCCCATTTATCTCTCCATCCCAGCCTCATTCCTGATGAAGGGCTCCTGCCCGAAACGTCAATTTTCCTGCTCCTCGGATGCTGCCGGACCCGCTGTGCTTTTCCAGCACCACTCTAATCTTGACTCTGATCTCCAGCATCTGTAGTCCTCACCTTCACCAAAAATGCAACTATATCCTTGTGTACTCCAGTAAAAATGTCTTTGTATTTTAGCCTGTGTTTTCCTCACCCCTAAATTACCTCCATATTTTTGCTCATGCACCACTCACGGCACGTCCTTCATATATCCTGGAAAAAACAATTTGATGAATCTCTGCCCATTTCTCATCTGCTTGAATGTGCAATGGTCTCCATTTCCTCATTAAGACATTATTTGTTAAGTAATAATACACAGGGATGTATTCACTGTCTGCTTTCTGCTGTAACCCAATCAGCTCAGCAGAGCTAAAGATACTTGCATGTTTACCTAATTGCTCCTGCTCTGTCCCACTTATCTGATCAAATACACTTCTGATAAAGCTACATCACCACCCTTTTCAGTGCCTTTTGATGTCTGTTGCTTCGCACTTGTGCCTCTGCGATCTTGTGACCCCACAATCAGGGAAAATTCCTGAATAAGGATCCTTCATTGCTTCAGTTGCCTGCGTCTCCACTGGCTTTTCAACTAGAGCAAGCAGATTTCCTACCAGTAAATCAGCTATATCATTTGGAAGGACAAATTGTATGCCTGGAGCTGAGATTTTGTCCAGTACACCTACCATAAATTCTCCACCCTTCTCTGGACTCTTTAACCCCACTTTACATAATTGAGCACTTTTTGTCTCACCATAGATTCCTCTTACCAGTACCTTTTCTGGCAATGGTCTTTCAGGAGTACATATCTCCTCATCCTTCAGCATCACTGAGAGGATCCTGTGTCCCTTAATATTGTAACTTCCTTACCCACTGCTCCTGGCCTACGTACATGTATATTTTTTAAGCAGATCTGGCACTTCCTCCTTAATCAACCTCTGATCATTTTGTACACTCCGAGGCAGTTGTCTAACTTCCCTTGTGCTCTTTGTTACTACTCCAACAAAACTCCCAGGCTTGTCCAGATTTCCTACATCTGGCTTTCTCCTAGCCCACCAACACTGTGATTTTGTGTGGCCCACTTTATTACAATGAAAACACCAGAGCATTTTAAGTTCTTTGTCCCCCTCAATTTACCCTGTGGTAAATTATCCTTATGATCTTCACTGAGATCCACCTTTCCCTTTCCACATGACAATTTCTCTTTGCCCCAGTTTCTATTCCTCATGGACTGAAATTGATTCTGGAAGCCAAACCGTGTTTTATAATCATCAGCCACTTCAGCTGCTAACCTTGATGTTTTAGCTCTCTGCTCTTCCACATGAGTTCACACGACTTCAGGTGGTGAATTTTTGAATTTCTCCAAAGTAATGACCTCTCTAAGGGCATCATAGGTTTGCTTGATTTTTAAAGCTCTTATCCATCTATTAAAATGACTCTGTTTGATCCTTTCAAACTCAGTGTAGGTTTGACCTGGGTCCTTCCTTGGATTCCTAAAACATTGTCTATTGGCTTCTGGTACAAACTCATATGCACTTAAAATGGCTTTTTTTCACCTCCTCTGATAGGGATGTGAATACCTCACTAGCCCTACCTCCAAGTTTCATTTGGATCAACAAAACCCACATTGCCACTGGCTGATGCATTTGTTTAGCCACCTTTTCAAATGAGATGAAAAAGACTTTCACGTCCTTCTCATCAAATTTAGGCAATGCTTGAACATACTTAAACAGTTTCCCACGAGAGTTCTGACTACCAGGGGCTTGCTCCTCCTCACTCCCGTCCTCACAAAGGTTACCCTCAGCCATTATCTCCAGCCTTTTAAGCTGACTTTCCTTTTTAAGTGTCAGTTTTTGAAGTTCAAAAGCTTTCTCTTTTTCCCTCTCCCGCTTTTAGTTGGAACTCAAACTGTTTCATTTCTGCTGCCCTTTTCTTATTTCTCACCTCTAACTCAAGCTGCTTCATTTGCAATCAAATTCTTGCTATCTCTATAGATTCTGATGGTTTCTCCAGCCAGTTTAAATGCTGAGCTACTGCTGTAATTATATCTCCTTTTCTCACAGAAGCAGGCAGATTCAATCTTGCAGCTTGGTCTTATTCACTTCTTGCAAAACTTCCAAAGTCACCACAACCACTTCCAGAAAACTTTTGGCGACTGAAAGAGCCATTCCTTTCCCAAGCTTTGTCCACGCAACCAAACCAACACCCGAAATAAAGACAATAGCACCTACCGCTCGCTGCTTAAAATCCCACAAAGAGCCCCCCAATCTGTTATGGACTAGGCCAGACCACTCAAAACATTTTTGATCAGGCAGCCCAGACCATAACTTTGCAATTTGTTTCAGGAAGTGTACAGTGAAAATTACCTGGAGTAATTTCGCTAGGTTGATAACTAGATTTTAAAAGAGACAGAAATTTATTCACAAAATTGCACAATGAAACACAAGGCACAGAATAAAGAACCCGTACAGAACCCAGCCTATCCATAATTGACTTAATTATGCTGTTGAGAATATATACAACAGTCCCAATAAGCAAACTCCCTTAAAAAACAGTATAAATTGAACAAATGCTTACAGGTTGAAGTTAGAAGGATAAAAGAAGAGAGAGAGTTTCCATACAGCTCACTTTTTAACTCCCAACTAGTTCTGGACTGAACTGCTCAGCTAGAGAGCAACCGTTCCCTTTGTATTATACAGGTCACTTCTAAAACATGACCACGTTGGCCCGAAGTCTCATCTGTTTAATCTCTGTACGAAACCAGTCTAATTGACACCGGGAGCATTCATGATCCCTCTGAAAAGAACCAAGGACACAGTATCCTTGAGAAAAGGAAAAGCTTTTAGAAAAAAGGAACCAGCTTTCTGACAGTAGTGAGACTGGTACACTGTGAGCTCGGAGGGAGGAGGATACATTGTCAGAGGTAGGCTGAATGTGAGTTCTCCAAGAGAGGGTAATGACACTGAACATTGGCAGAGTTGAGAATGTCATTGCTCTTCTCCTTGCATTGTTGTACATGCATCTGAACACCTGAATCTACACTGACCCAGGTGGAAATCTCAGACAAGACTGGCATGGTCTGGTGTTGTGGACTGCACTGTCCATCCTCAGCTTTTTAACTTTGTCCATCCCAGTCCAACGTCGGCACCTCCACATCATGGCTACTATCCTCAGGGAAAAGGACGGCTCTCCTCTGCATCACCCCTTCTAGCATAGCCTCCTCAGATCTCTGCCACCAAAGCAACTGTCAATTTCTCCATGTCTGCCATATTCAGGTCAAGTGTCAGGAACCATGCAGTACAGCTCCAGGCAGATAGTAGTTTTTTGAGTGCACGATGGTCTTTTACAGATGGTATGGACTTTGGCAAGCAGTTAAATTGGGAAAGGGGCCACAAGACTGGCAATCTCTGCTGCATTCCTACTGCATCTCCTTTTCTAATTATCGTCTATCTGTCGATAGTGAGGACTAATATTGATAGTTAACTGTTCCTACTGCCTTTCCGTGTCATAAAAGTCCAACCAGCCAGCCACTCTTCTCATGTTATACAAATTTGTATTTCATTCCTCAAGTCTGTTTCTTGCATCCTAGTCCTGATGAATGCCAGATAAAAAGCTTTGATGTGTAGACTCAGGGACTGTTCCAGCACAGGAGGAGGGCATTTGGTCTAAAATGTCCATGTCAGTCAATAAAATGAATCCTAATTTTCTACACTTGGTCCATAAACCTGGAGGCTGTGGCAATGCAAGTGAATATCGACATACTAGTTAAATGTTTGAGAATGTTTGACTTAACCACATTTTCAGGCACTGAGTTCCAGACTTCCACTACCCTCTGGCTGAAAGATTTTCCTCACCTCCCCTCTTAGCTTTCTACCTTTTAAACCTTGGCTCTTAATCCTTCTAAAAATGGGAAAAAGTGACTTCCTTATCCACCTTATTTATACTCCTTATAATGTTCTGCACCACTTTTAAGTTCTTTCCCAATCTTTGTTACTTCAAGGAAAACATTCCCACCATCTACAATCTTTCCTCACAGTTCAAATGCTCCAGCCCAGACAGCATCCTGGTGAATCTCCTCTCCATCCTCTCGAGTGCAATCATGTCCTTTCTATAATGTGGTGACCAGAAACGCAAGCAGTAATCATGTAATGATCTAACAAGCATTATACACAGTACCATCATAACCTCCCTGCACCTGTGTATAATGCCTGGACTAACAAAGGGAACTATCTCAAATATCATCTGAAGCACCTTATTTACTTGCCCAGCTACATTCAAGGACTTATGAATATGCACTCCAAGGTCTCTATGATCTTCAGTACTTTCTTGGGGCTGACCATTCATAATGTAATCTCTTGCCTTGCTAATCCTCACAAGTGCATTACCTCCTGCTTTTCCCAAATTCTATTTGTTACTGCTCTGTCCTGTTGACCAGTCCATTGATTTCCTTCGGCAGTTTATGTCTATTGTCCTCACTATTTATGATCCTATAAATTCTTGTGTCTTTTGTGAATTTCTTAATCATACCCTGTACATTTAAATCCAAATCATTTCTCTGCACTACAAACAACAAGGGCCCCAGAACCAGACCTATGGAACCCCTCTACAAACAGATGTCCAGTCTCAGAATCATCAGAGTCTGGGTTCTGTCTCTCAGCTTATTTTGGATCAGATCTGCCACTTTGTTTTGAATTGCATAAGCTCTAATTTCTTGTCTCCTTTTAGCATTGTTTTTGTTCTGTACTACCATATCATTATTCATGTTAGTTATCTTATTGTATAACCTTGCTCAGCAAAATATTACAGAAATGTTTCCTGTGAAAACTTCAGAGTCTTGTGAAGCAATTGACAATGATTCCTGCTACTCCTGATTTATTTAATGTGTGCTTTCACTATTCCTTATAAATGTATGACTTGGGAATACTATTTCAGAGATTTAAATAAGTGGAGAGCTACATCTGTAATGTCACCAGTGCTATTCTTGAAGTGTGTGTAGCTCTCATGCAAACTCACAGTTTTGCTCACCATTAGATTGTTCTTTTCAGGTTGCAGCAATTGAAGATAGCACATTAAACAACTTGGCTACTTTTTAAATGGCAGAATGTAGATTTCTGAGAATGATATACTGTACTCTTAAGTTGCATATTTGATATGGGTGAAGTGCAAAAGATCAAGTACATAATGTGAGGGAGGTAAACAAATATTGCCAGTATCTTTCAGTATGGCCAGAGGTTGGTTGCTCTTCCAATTTATTTTTTTCTCTCTCTGTTCAGCCTGGTACAATGTGATACATTGATCACTGCAAGTACATTATTCGCAATCTAAACTGCAGAACACACCTTGAGAAAAATTAACTGCATTTCTTTACAATCTAGATTATAATGCTTTGTACCTGCCTAACAGCTACTGAGCCAATTACCTTTTTATATTTCAGATCCACCCACACCCATTGCTCCACCTGAGCTTTTGGCTGTTGGTGCCACTTACTTATGGATCAAACCCAATGCAAATTCCATAATAGGAGATGGTCCTATCATCCTGAAAGAAGTCGAGTACCGGACCACTACAGGAAATTGGGCTGAAACGCACATTGTGGATTCTCCAACCTACAAATTATGGCATCTTGATCCGGATGTGGAATATGAAATTCGAGTGCTACTGACACGACCGGGGGATGGTGGGACAGGACCTCCAGGTCCCCCTCTTACAACAAGAACCAAGTGTGCAGGTAGGCGATGCCAACATTAACAATTCATTGTGGATCTGAAAAAAGGTTTTATGGCAAAAGTGGAAAATGGTTTTGAAAAAATTTACATAAAATGCTGTCCTCATTTTTTGATTATATCAATGACTGCATTATCTTCATAATTACCTTCTTTGCACGCCTGAGAAATGATTTGTCTTTTGTCAACTTGTACATATAATTTATTAAAACTACCTGATAAAGATATTACTTACTCAAGTTTTAAACCGTATGCTCCCAGAGAAAAAAATATAATTTTCCACAGGATTATCCAAAATTGATTAGTCTTTTGGTAGACATGACAATTGCTGAAAAAATTAACTGATCCATTGTTGTATCAGCATACAGAAGCAAAAAGGGTACAGTGTATGCTAACCAATCTTCTCACACTGAACATAAAGATTCACTAGAATTATCATGAATATGTGAACTGCAGCTCACAAAATTGTTGCAGTCCATTTATAACAACCCATTTACCATTGTTCTCCAGCAGATATTTCTCTAAGAAAGTTGAAGGTTAAAATTGTTCCTGGCAGTTGTTCTTGATTTTAATGATTATCAAGTTGACAGTAGTATTGGTGACTGGAATTCTTTGCATTTTAAATGCCTCAGGCTAGATTTTCCTTTTTGCTTTGGAGAACTTTGAACAGTTTCACTGATTCTCGGGTCACGAGATCAGGTTCAGCATTTTACAAGAGGAGGCAAATATTAGGACTCAGCAATTTGTCTCTGGAATATGAGGTGAAGGGGAGTAACTCAGCTGTTCGTCATCGTTTACAAATGATAGCGCTGTATCGGGGCAGCAGATAGCGTCCCCACACCACCTGTGATAATGGGAGGGGAGGGTCCTAGGTAGGGTTGAGTGTAACATGACCCAGAGTGCTTGGTTTCTTAATTATTTTTCTTCCACAGTGCCATGTATTTTCAGTGTTGCATTGGAATAAAATCTAGCTCCTTGTGATAGCCTCAGTATGTCACAGGCCAGATATAGTGCAACAGTTGCAGACTTTAAATTTGTCAACCATATTATAACATACATCGACAGTGTGACATGTCTCCATTTCCCACAACAACAGTTGTGCAGTCTCTGTGAGTGAGATTCCCAGTTAATGGCAGACATTTCCTTCTGAGTTGTAAGCCTGTCAACATGAACAACTAGATTGAGAACATCCAAATTCATTATAAATACAGTGCTCATTGGGAAACCTTGCACCCCACTAGTCTGGATTATTTTCAATCCAGCTTCCAGAATTTTAGGGGGCATGTTAAATCCTAAAATAAGAGTAATGAGCATATGAGCACATTTCAGTGAAAGTCCTGTAGGCTGGCTCAGCTGAAATGAGTAAGAAAAGACATGAATGTTGCCCTATTGCAAGGCCAGTTGATCAGGTGGTGGCTTGTTTTCTGAAGGGATGTGTATGTTTAAATTAATTGCTATAGTTAGGAGGTAGTCTACTGAACTGGTGACACAGTGTGTCTAGATGCAATCCTGTCAAAACCAGATGCAGGTCACTGGATGTTTAGCATTTATTGGCAAAACAAAATAAGTTGACCAAAGGGTGTGTGAATGTCATTCAGCTGACTGGACAACACAAAACCTACAAGAAATAGCTTACATGAGCTACCATGAGCAGGCTGGCCTGGGGTCAAGGTTTGTTAAGACTGAGAGAGAGCCCTCCTTCCAAAGAAAGCAAGCAGCTCGAATGAGGCAAAGTCAACTAATGTCAATTGATGTGACACACCTATGATACTTGCTGTTGGTTAACTTCTCAATTGCTAAAGATTAGATTAGATTAGATTATTTACAGTGTGGAAACAGGCCCTTCGGCCCAACAAGTCCACACTGCCCCGCCGAAGCGCAACCCACCCATACCCCTACATTTACCCCTTACCTAACACTGTGGGCAATTTAGCATGGTCAATTCACCTGACCTGCACATCTTTGGAGTGTGGGAGGAAACCGGAGCACCCGGAGGAAACCCACGCAGACACGGGGAGAACGTACAAACTCCACACAGTCAGTCGCCTGAGGCGGGAATTGAACCCGGGTCTCTGGCACTGCGAGGCACTGTGCCACCGTGCCGCCCACAAAGACTAGACAATGTCAAGGCTGTATGCATGAAAAGTGGAATAAGAGTGTTTACCTCAGTGAAATAGTGAGCAAGGTCAGAAACAGGAGGTTCGGTCAGAGCAGGTTGATCACCTGTTTCACTCGAATCTTTGGGTCACTTATTCATGGTTTATGTAAAGATTTGTAGCTTGGATGTTGGTTGTCGTGATTGTGGGTATGTTTGCTGAGTTGGGAAGTTGATTTGCAGACATTTTGTCCTCCGTCTAGGTGAAACCATCAGTTCATTGGAGCCTCCTGTGAAGTGCTGCTGTATGGTGTCTTCTGGAATTTATTTGGTTCTGTTTGGGCTGCTTCCAGTTGCCGGTTCCAGTTGTTCATTGTAGTGGCCAGTATATTGGGTTGAGGTCAATGTGCCTGTTGATGGAGTCCGTGGATGCTGTGTTTATGTTCTTGATGCTGTCCATAAATTCCTGTGATGACTGTATGGAATATTTGGATCTGCTGATAAGATGCTTTAGTTTTTGTTGAAGTTCTTAGAGTCATAGAGTCATAGAGATGTACAGCATGGAAACAGACCCTTCGGTCCAACCCGTCCATGCTGACCAGATATCCCAACCCAATCTAGTCCCACCTGCCAGCACCC
>NC_057729.1:37441121-37453891 GCF_004010195.1 Chiloscyllium plagiosum | reverse complement strand
CCTGACTGTTTGACTCACTTCTGTTCTCAGCTGTACCTGTCTCAGATCGATCTCTTTCCTCACTATCTCCCTGGGTCCCGCCCCCCCCCCCACAACCTTACTAGTTTAAATCCTCCCAAGCAGTTCTAGCAAATTTCCCTAGCAGTATATTAGTCCCCTTCCAACTTAGGTGCAGTCTGTCCTTCTTGTACAGGTCACTTCTACCCCAAAAGAGATTCCTTTTGCCAATTTAAGTGATGGAGTTCTAGGAGTGCTACAATGGGTCTAAGTGGTATGGCTGGTTTGTGTACTTTGAGTAATGTGTAAACTCTTGGGGTGTTGTTGCTTTCTGATTTCATCCTTTGTAGATCAATCCTGGTTATTAGTTAGTTCTTTTTGTAGATTCCGTAGTGTGTTATGTATTTTATTGGTTAGTTGTTGCATGGAGTCACATTCCCTCTGTAAATAGGTGTTGGTATCTTCAAGAAGTTTCTATATTTTCTGAATGTATTCGGTCTTGTGCATGATAACCATCATTCTGCCCTTATGCACTGGTGCTATGATTATGTTCTTGTCATTTTTGAGTGTTTTTAGGGCTTCTCTGTCTTTGGTGTTGAGATTGTTCAATTGTCTCTTCTTTGTTAGTAAGGGTACAATGGTTTGTCTGACTGCTTGCTGTGTCTCTTCGGTTGGTAGTTTGGAACATACATTCTAGTGAAGCTCGGAAGTCTGTTGTGTTTGCATCCCTGTTGAGTCCCTTGGCTGGTATGGCCTTTGTGGTAAGCTGCCTGATGGAAAGATTTCTTACCCAGGTGTCTGTCATGGTGTCTTCTCTGATGTTGATTATCTTAGTCATTTTGTCTTGTCATGCCTTTCTATTTCTGTATATGGTTCTGTTCTGTCCAATGATTTGCATTGATTTGCCTGACTACGCGTGAGATTAAGTGCTGTGCTTCCATCACAAATGTAAATAGGAAAATATAACTCAAAAAATGGCTTGCAATATTTCAGCTAATAAATAATGTAAAATAGTTAATTATTTGTGAAGGCAAGTTGTAATTCCGATTAAAGATAGCTACTTACATCTTGTTATTGAAAAGATGAGATAGAATAGGCATAATGAACTATGGAGCTGAAAATGTGTTGCTGGAAAAGCGCAGCAGGTCAGGCAGCATCCAAGGAACAGGAGAATCGACGTTTCGGGCATAAGCCCTTCACACCTTCTACCCGACCTCAAATTCACCTGGACCGTCTCAGACTCCTCCCTCCCCTTCCTAGACCTTTCTATTTTTATCTCGGGTGACCGAATCAACACAGACTTAAAAAGCTCTGATCTCCAGCATCTGCAGTCCTCACTTTCTCCTCCATAATGAACTATGGACCCTCAATTCAACTTCAGAAGTATGCAACTAATTGAATCGTTGAGAAAACAGAAAGCATCTGGAAACCAAAATAAAATATTGAATCATCAACATGGTTTCAGGACTTGCTTGACCAATCCTTTCGAATTCTTTGAAGAGGTAATGGGAAAGAGTAGACATAGTAGATGAAAGATACCTGAATTTCCAAAAGGCCTTCCACTTTCGTAAGTGGAATATTGTGAGAAAATGCAAATTTAGGGGGAAATTAACAGAATGGATAGTTTGTTGGCTTCAAGACAATAAACAGAGTAGGAGTACAATGTAACTTTTCACCATAGCGAAACATGAAATGTGGGTATCAAGGATCAATATAAGTAGCACAGTTGTCCACAATTTGCATTAGCAGTTTAGACATTCAAATCAAGACACGATTTCTAGGTTTATGGAATGATCTAGCACATTAGGAGGATTATTCAATGCTAAGAAGGATAGCAATAAATTGCAAGAAGATGTTAATAGGCTTGTGTGATGGCAAATTAATATAGTTAAGTGTGGAATATTGTGTTTTGGCAAAATAAGGAGACTATATATTGCTTAGAAAATAAATAGCTAAATGGGGTAGAGGAATGAAGGCAATCTAAGCATGAGCAAATCATAAAAAATTTGTCGTACCAATTTATCGACCCATAATAAAATTACAGTGAGCATTATGATTGGCTTGTCACTCCGGGTCAGGAGTCCAGAAACCCGATATTTCCTGGCTCTGCAAACAGAGTGCAGGAGAAGGTGCCGTGGATGTTGGAATTTTAATTTTGGGGTGGTTGGATTTGCTGGGAATTGGGCAAAGTGACTCTAAAATGAATGTGAAGGCTGCTAAGTGTGGAAGAGGGGTGGATGGAAGACATGTCTGAATTTTCTTTAAAAATTAAAACATAAAATATCTTCAGCTCTCAGTCCTCACATCTCCTCACCAACACACAGACTCTCCATGTCACATCTATTTCCTTTTGCCGACCCTCTTGGCCCCAATACTCTCCATATAAACCTATGGCCCATTGTGCGTACCCATGACTTTTTTAGTGTGTACGCCAACTTAGTGTCACCTGTTACCAACTTGTTTTACCTTCAACCAACCTTTTCCCTTGTACCTATCATGACAATTCAGCCATTGTCCACATTGGACCTACTTCAGGAGCCATGCTCAATTTGTATAAAACAAATTTCAAAGTATCTCATGTAGATTTTATTTTAAAATCATTAATATAAAATCATTCAGTACATTTACACTCTTTATAATATATAATCCCTCAAAACAAACTGTTTTAATCAACTGTTTATTTGGATTGGAATTGAAACATTGGAATTCATTGTCCCACTTCAAAGAGTCCATAAGTACTTGGAACTGAAAGGCAATTTGAAAAGCCAGGCACCTGACTGAGATGATGAAATATTGCGAGATCAAATATTTTATGCTAATATGTGTAATGGTAGTCAGCAAGGTCAATTAGGAGACTTTTTTTAAACACACCAGGACATTATTTTTCAAACATCCTAAGGTCAGAAGTTTTAAATACCTTGACAGCTCCCTTTGTCAGTTGCCCTTGACAATTCCTCTTAGTTTTTCTTGATATGTTTGAGTGTTTCTCTCGACAGTTTTGATAATTGTTTTTAACAGTTCCAATGAGCTTCATCGTTACAATGAATTGATGCACTTTTTGCAAAGTTGGTTAAAACTTTTAACAATACCAAAGCACATCTTACCTGTCCCAACAGGCACCTGACTGTTCCAAAGGGCACCTGAGCTCCAACAAACGCATCACAGGACAAATCCATTAACTTTCCAAAAGGGTACCCTGGCTGTTCAAAGAAATCTGCCAAATGCAGATGTTCTTATACTAAGTCTAATCTGCATGCATCGTTTTTGACACACCTGGTTAACCAAAATCAGACATGAATCGAGGCAGTTGCTGATTTACATGAATAGCTGCTTCAGTGAACTGTGAATGTGTGAATTATGAACTGCTTCTATTCCCTTCCCCTGCGAAAATGGTAGATCCATTCTCCTCGAGCAATAATTGCAATTTTATCCTTCCCCTCCATTTTTGCAAAGACGAAGCTTTCTGCTGTGAAAGTGAAGGCTTGCATCTTTGTTACTGGAGCAGTATAATAGAAGAATAAAGAAATTCTAAGAAACTGTATCCAATTTTGGTTAGACCGTACTTGGAGTACAGTGTGCTGGTCTGATCACCAGAATATGGACAGTGATATACTAGAGACTGTGCAAAAGATATTATAAAGTATGGTCTTTATATCTTACGTTTTGTGTTTTTGATTGTGGACTGAAATGGGAAAAGGACTATTTTAAAAACTAATGGCTGTGGAAGGGATTGCTACACTTTTTACCTGACACTCATTGTAAGTGATATTTACTGTGGTGTTGTTGAAGCAGTCGGACAGCACACTGAAAATGAGCTGGAACCAGGGAGTTTGACCTGGAACATATATCTGTTTAGTCTCTGGCATGATGATCAGTTGTCAAGGGCAAAAACCTTCTGTCTGCCAACAAACATGCAATTGGCTTCCATGTGGCTGAACAGTCCATGGACGTGGATGTTTGGTCAGAAGACAAACAGAAAAGAAAATTGCTATCTTCTCTACAGGACAAAATTTCTCAAGCCTGAAGAAAACCAGTTCATTTCCCTTCACCAGTTGTTGTAAGCGTTGGCCTTTAACTAACAAATCAGAAACATTATAAGTGTGAGCCAGTTGGTCTGTGCCGCCTGCAAACTAGTAAAAATACATTGAGAAGGAAAATTGAAGTGTAGTGTGTCCCCATGGCCAAAGAAATTCTCTCAGCAAATGCTGTGGACAGGGACCACTGAACTGTCTTCCCAATATTTCCCTTCAATGCATAACACCTTTTAAAAATCTATCTCTATTTATATGTAGGAGGAGTTCCATAAGGAGGTTTGAGTTTTAATTTGAAGGGAAATGTTGACAATGCAAAGTTGCTAACTTACGGCTGGAATTTAATTATTTGTAATAAGTAGTCATTCTTGTTAAATACAGCTTTCTATCAAGCTGTGTCTAAAAGACAGTTAAAATGGGGGATTTTTAATACTTTTTAAAAATCTTAACTTTTGTGGCAACTCTGACAATAGCAGAGTTTGATTTCTGGTACACTACCCTAGTGAGATGTGACAAAAGAATGACAAAATAGCAAGGTATACCCATCCAAAAAGGGGCTGGTTTATCTTGAAAGGAATCCCTACTAAAAACGTTTTGCACTGATTCTGGTTTCAGTTTTGTCCAAATATATCAATGCATTGTTTAAAATCAGGTGATGTGATTTGGATTAAGTTGTGAGCACAGAGACATTTTTAAGGCCTGCTAAACTTGTGGAAGCATCTATTAGGTATTAAATGCAACTTTCTACATGTGGTATAAACAAAAATTCTTTACACATATCTACAATTTTTTCCCCAAGAGCTTTCCTTACTCCTCCAATTTCAACTGGCACGTTGCCCCTCTTTATGAGATATATTTGGTGCCTTTGTGCTAACACTGACTCTGAGATGGTATGCCACATAACATGATTTGGCATGATGGACAGATGATCTGCCACATTCAGACTGTGATACTTATGTTAGTTCCCATAACATGAAAGCGAGACATGAATCAAATAATACTGAAAAATGCAATAGACTTTATTTAAAGAACCTGATATCTATATATTTACATTCACAATCTCAAGCATTTGTTTGCCTGGGCTCAAGCTATGTCATTTGGATGTGTTGCAGCAAGCTGCCTTCAGTATGTCATGCTGTGGAAGGACAAAAGTCAGTCCGGTAGCAACTGAGACCATTGGACCATGGGGTCACATGCCATGATTTGGTGATGACAATATCATAAGCATGTCCCTTAAAGGTGCATCATACATCGGCTCTGAGACATAACACCATATCACCATTTTTCCAAAGAAAATAAATCTCAATCATCATTGTACAGAGGCACGTGTGGTCAATTCAGCATTTATACTGACATGTAAAAACAGACTTAACAGGATGAATTATTCAATTTTACTATAATACTTTATGGAGGTTTGACTACTCATACTGATCTGGTGATCTTATGCCCATCTGGAGAGCTGTATTTTGTTCTCCGTTGCTGTTGACTGACATTTTGGTTCTCGTGGTGTGGGTTGCTATCACTCAGCATTATCATTGTCACTGGAATTTTCTTCCTTCCTCTCCGTTTGCATGATTTGCATACCTTGGTCTGAGCTGGCTTCTGTTCTTTCCCAGTGTGGCACCATGATCAATAATTGTTTCATATGACCTCGACTGATGGTGTATTTGAGAAACCTTTGTGGGTATGTGTGACTTGATTTCTGATTCGAGCTCTCTATCTGACACGTAGCTGGAATAGTTTCTTTCCTGGCTTGTGGGTTTGGTGTACATGTTCCATTCCCCTATGTCATTAAATAGAAAAGTTCTGTCGCTGTTTCATTCTCACCACTATGGTTGTGCTTTGAATTCCACGAATGATCACAATGCTGAGATCATTGTCGGTCTGCCTCTCCTGGACCATTAGTATCTACCTGGTAGAGATTTTAGGAATCCAAGCTTAATTTGCAAGTTAACACTTTAATGTGATCGTACCATTGCACTGAATTAAGGATCCATTATATACTGTGAGACAGCCTTTTATGGGGTGTACCATTGGAGTGGCAGTTTTTGGTATCATCTATTTGAGGATGAATAGTGGCAACATGTTGGCATTAGTTCTAGTATCAATTTTAGCTTTTGGGTTGTGATAGAGTGCTTTTTGGGCACATGTGATATTGATGGTCGATTGTCCACTTGTTGTGAGAGTTTAAGGCTTCATCATCTTCCAAAGGCTGCTTTTCAGTTTGTTCTTGCCATTGATATACTTGTGTACATTTGTACAGCTCTCAATGCTACCAGTGTTCTGGTGTGGTGTGACTTTTGTCAGTCACCCACATCTTTAAAATAGATCACTTGAAAATTTACCTTTGAAATACCTTTGAATCAGAATGAATATTGTCACTAATGCCCTCAGCACTGATCTTGCAAACAGACCAACACAAGCAGGAGTAAAATAGATCTTACTAGACTTCAAGTTAATTGATTGCACCATCATTAAATATTAAAACAAGGAACAAATTGTTTACATGGATTTTAAGGGTCCAAAAGGGTTAATACTTGCTTGAGTGAAATAAGCACCATACACTGTGATGTCATGAAGACTTGGTGGGAGTGATCTCATGAGGGCGACAGACCTAATGGCTAGATCTGCCCAACAATCTTTGCAGCAATGTAGTGTCTATTCTAATCTGTAAATAGTTGCAAAGATACAACAGACTACATCCTGTTAACTCTCCAAGACTCTTCTCCTTAAACCAGAAGATGGCTATCCTATCACACTCAAGACCATGGGCCCCTAAAGAATTCACATACATAACAGATAGGGAAAACAGCACCCACGATAAAACATTGTCTATATAGGTTACTCTACATCGTATATATTTATAATTTTGTTTAGATCGTATATATTTATAATTTTGTTGAGTGGTAAGCAATAAAGCAATAAAAATTGAATTCTGAAACCCTTCACTGCTTTTTCTGAGATTCTCTGAACATACACAACACTGTTTTGTCTATTGTCAGAACTTCTTTATTATGTTTTGCTGACAACAAAATAACAGAATGGTAGTCCGTCTTTATGTTCTGAGATTAGTCTATTTAGGACATCAATAATGGACTCTTTAGTTGCAGAGTCTTTGGGGGTTTGATACCATCATCATTCTCTTGGATTTCAATTTGTAGCACTGAAATTATTGTGAAATAAATGACATGATACTTGTGTCTAAATCATACTTAAATAAATGTTCACAATACTGTAGTTTCTGTCATTTTACATTCCCAGTCTTCCCTTGACCTAGCTCAATAGCTGCTCATCTGAAATAATAGTAATGGCAGCTGCTTATTCGCAGAGGATGACAATTCCAGGATAAGCTAGAGGACCCTCCATAAAATAAAGAACTTCCTTTCAAATTCTGACACAGGATTCTTGGGAAATGTACTAATTGTATAGAGTTAATGGAACTGACTCTATTTACATATACTAATGAGACTTAATGATTCATCATCAATTTGGCTGTCCAAAGATTTTTAAAAATAATTCACGCTAAGACAGTTGCACATTACTACAACATTCTGAGAAGTTTTTTCTCAATATATTATAACTTGATACTGTTGTCATAAAGCAATAGAATATCAGCAGTTGTGCAGATTTAATCCATCGCTCTTTAAAACTGAGTTGATTTGTAAAAGCAAAGTCAATTTCACAACTGCATTATATTATCTTATATTTTTACTTAATTTTATGTTGGCAAATGAAAAATAATCTTGATTTCCCCAAAATTTGCTGGGTTTTTTTGCGCTTGTGGGAAGAAAATATGCGATGGGCGTAACCTTCAAAAAGAACTTCTGCTATCAGGTCTACCGACTGACTTAAAAGCTAAGGTCACTAATTTCTTCTTGCAAATTTGCAGCTTGTATACATTTATGTTTATTGATAAGGGGTCAATGCCTGGTTTATGCGATAAGAAACTGTCTCCTTATTCCTTATCCAGTTTTCCATAAGCTGTATAATGCCGTTAACTTCCAGGTTAGCTATTGATGAAAACATTTTGAAGTAATATGAGTGCAAATAAGGAACTGCATCAGTTTGTACATTTTGAATACCAGGCATCTGCTTGCCATATAAGGTATTACTTATGAGATGCAGTGTCCTCCCTGTAATTAAGTTTGGATGTCAGCAAATCAGCAAAAATGTGAGGCAAAGTAGACAGGACTGCTGCTTGTACACTCTTGGTACTTCACTATGGTAGCCAGCTTGTGTTTGGAGGCCTAGTTCCAGAAGCCAGACTGTGATGATGCTGTCATAACTTTAAAAGGTTATGTTGTCCTGTTCTTTTTTTGAGGAGAGGTTGTAAGGCAGAGGTGCTGACATGGGTATTTGAAGATGACTTAAGTGAACAACTTGTGAGGCCTTTAGGTTTTATTTTCAAGTAGGAACAATAGAAGCAGCCTGAATGGGTGTGGCCAGCTCTCACAGATCCAGACCTCTGGGTTTTGGTCTTTTCAGTAACATCAGAAGCTGCTGGGGTCTCAGAAGAATTGGAAGCTTCAGTGAATGATTCCTACCTGCTATTTTCTCTGAAATTTGTCTTGATGTTTCTTCCTCCTGGATTGGAGAACTGCATGTAAGAATGTGTGTCTGAATTTGCATTTTGCCAAACTATATTGGAATAGTTAATTACTAATAGGTACTGTATCTATCAGTTGAATTTTCCAATACTTAAGTTAATCGAACTTCCTCATTCTTGTGTTTGTATTTTAACTATAGTGTTTAAATAAATTGCTTAATGTTGAGTAGCTTGACCAGACACATTGCATCTGGATCATGGTACTTCCCATTTATCTTTAAAATAGGAAAAAGTTAGAGTCTAGGCTACCTTCTTAAAATATTTTGAGGGGCTCTGATCTGGTCTGTAACAAGATTCCTTGATGTGTCTGTACCAAACTACAATTTTTCAATTAAATAAACAGCATGAATACCACAATAATGTTAACATGAATTGTCCAAGAACGTAGCCAAATAAAAAATTGCATGAGATATTGCACTGATTAGTGCTCGTTTTTTGGATATTATGGATATCCTCAGAGCTTCAAAACAAGGTCTATGCAAGAATCCATGTGGCACAAATTGTACTGAATACCATATTGGAGCAACCAATTATAACTTCATTTGTGGCTTATGAGATAATAACTCTCAGGATAAATGATGGCTATCTTTGTTGCCTCTTGTCTATGTGGCCAAAACTATTTTATAAATTATTTAGGGGATCAGTAAAAATGAGATGTTAGTCTCTCATGGAAACATACTTCAAACTAATCTGAAATATTGGACAAAAGATTAAGTACTTTCTGCAGAGTAACAACATGAGACAATTATTGTCATTTATTGTTAAGCAGTGCAACATTTGTTAATCAGTATGTAGATATACTGTACTGTCTTTTGAGTTTTGAAGTGTTTGAATTATAAGTATCTGTCATGTGGGGCATAATTAGCTGGTTAAGTTATTGCATTAGTTCATCATTGAATAATTAGCAATTAGATGGTCTGTTTTAGCTGCAGTACAGTTTAGTTATAGTGTTCCAATTGGCCAGGTTGTTCAAAGATCACCAGAACCAGATTATTATTAAATATGTGAGCAGTGAGCTGGGATGCCTCTGTGATGTGAAATCATTTTTTCGTAAATCCATTAACTGGGGCACTCAGGTGTCTTTGTTGGAATGAAAACGTTAAATATGTAAAGCTATTTTGCATCATGTATAGACATACAATATTTGTCAAAACTGCTTGCCACTGAACAAAAATTGCTATCCCAATACTTGTGTTTAAATTGTTAACTTGGGCTTAGTGGTTACCACAATGGCTTTGAATGAGATGGTTGTCAATTCAAGACCCAACCCAGAGGCTGAAGTACAAAGAGCCAGCCTGCCATTTTTTTTTAATTTTATTCACTCATGGGATTTAGTCATACTGGCTAGGCGGGCTAGCATTTATTACTTATTTGTAGTTGCCCTTGCTTTGGTAGACCCACAATGCCGTTAGGGAAGGAATTCCAGGATTTTGCCCCAACAACCATGAAGGAATGATGAAGTATTTCCAAATCAGGATGGTGTGTGGCTTGGATGGGAACTTGGATGGTGGTGTTCCCATGTATCTTGACAATTGTCGATTTGGAAGGTGCTGTCTGAGGGTCTTTAACAAACTTGTTGTACTTCAATGCAGTACCAAGGAAGTGCTGCAGTTGGAGCTGATGGTATTCAGATGCTATGCTAAGCCAAGATGCTGTCTTCTGCCTCAGATCCAATGGAACTGTTTTGAAAAATACTGGGGACTGCTCACCAGTGTCAAGCCACATTACTCTCAAACAAGATCAAAACAGAAAGTGTAATAATTGTCTCACTGTGGTGTGCAAGTGGCTATTTATTCTCTTATATTACAACAAAGAGTGCACTGCACATCTAGCTGAAAGGCACATCAGGATATCTGGAGGACATAAGATATATTATATAAATACAAGTCTTTATTTCTCTTTTGCTCAGTTGTCTACGTCTGCGGTATGATGACTAACAAACAGCTGACTTAAAGAATTGAGGATTGAGAGATTGATCTGCAAGATGAGACCACAATTTTCTCAACGGCTGCTGATAATTTGAAAACTTTCATATTATCCTGTTGTTTTCTTTTCTTCTTTTGTGAGAGTCTGAGAGAGTGAATGGCTAATTTGTGATGATTGTAAAAGATTGTACATTCAATGCAGCCTTTTTGAAAACAAAAATTGCCATAATTAAAGCACTTTCTATTGATAATTAAGATGATATGAAAAAATGCAATCAAGATTTCGGATTCTACAATTTGCCTTTTGAATGTTTTGTTACATACCAAAGTCATGTGGGCATGATGCAACCATTGAAATTTGAAGGGGAAGAGTGATTTGATGTGACTGTGTTTGATCAGCAAGGTTACTGTCTGAACTCTAACTTTCAGAGAATTTTCTTTCCAGCTTCAAGTGTGTTATTCACTTCTCTTCTTTGAACAGCAAATGCCAACATTTTGTCATAAAATATATTCTGGGTTCCTGATTTTATCTGCAAGAAGATCAAACCTGAACGCAAACAAATATGCACAAGAATAACAACAGTGTAAATCTTAGGACCTAACTAAAATAAAGTGGAGCAATTAAATAGTTGCAGAGAGCTTTGATATTACTCTGATTGCAATAGGTGTATTAAGTGGTTGTGGGACTCAATTTGTCCTTGACTTCACTTGTATTAACAAATCCAATTAAAAGCTATAATTCATCCACTGGTGAAACAAATGGATATCCAAAATGGAACAGAACAAGAAATGTCAAGTGAAATTACTTATCTGTTCAGTGCAGAAAACAAAATGGATGAGACAGCAGTTGTGAATGATTTGGAGGAGGGATAACAGAAGGAAGAGTGATTGGTGAAGGCTGTAAGAGGAACACCAGGCAGGATTCAATATGCCTGGCTGGAGTCTTGCCCACTGGTTGGAGAACTGGTGGGTAACTTTCATCAGTTTCACTGGGGAAATCATACCTGCTGAGAACTGTCAGCCAATCTCCCTGCTCTACAAATTCCTTAGCCCTTTGCTGAGTGACATTGTGCAGAGCCACAGCAGACTACAGTGAACCTGGACATTGATTCTGATGAGTACTGCTGCACTCTGCCTGAGTGGTCCAAACATTGGAACTTCAGTCTATAACAGCCAAATATTCTGCTCTATTCTTGTCCTCTTTGAGACAGGGATGGCATTGTACATCTCTTTGACTCGACACAATGATGTAATTAGCCAGATCTTTTGTGGCCAACCCTTGTTGCTGATACACCCAAACTTCCATGTACTCTCCCATGAATAACATCCATGGATTACAACCAATATCTCTTTGAATATGCATGGAGACAGAAGCAGAAACTCTGGAAATGGGAGTTATGATAGCCCCCCTCCCTCCACCACCATTGAACTTTCCTCTATCAGCTTCAAACCTCAGTCCACTCTCTCTGCCTTGCCCTTTATCAAAGCACCTCCTTTATCAGCCATGGCCAGCTATCAGGGACACTGTCCCTCCACTCAATCCACCCCATGCATCACTCCACACAGTGTTACAACACCCCCTAACCCTCAACCTTCCTTCTGTCACCTATGACTCTATCTCTATCATACATGAGCTTCCTGCAGTTACTCTGGAGTCTCAGGACTTGAACAATAATTTTCTCTGTAAGGTTGAGAGGAATATGGGTCAAATTCTGGCAAATGGTAATAGATCAGCTTAGGATATCTGATTAGCATGGACAAATTGGACCTAAGGGTCTATTTCTGTGCTGTATAACTCTACAATCCACCTAGGCCTCACTCTCTCAGCGGAGCAGGTAAGGGCTGTTTGGCAGTGGCTGCTTGAAGGCTCGGTGACGTTTGTTAAACGGTTTAAATTTGAAAGTTTTTTTTTAAAAAACGCGCGGAGCGGACCCGGAAGCTGGTGTAGCGCAAGCTTACCTGGGTAGGTTTTTTTTCCCTATAAAAGCGCGCAGGAGAGGAACCCGAGGCACTACAGAGGTAGTGCCTCCCACCCGCCCTCCTCCTCTAACCTAATAATAAGACCCGTTGTGGTAAGTAGGTAAGTGCTGCATTTTGCTTGTTCTATTCTTTAGACCTAGTTTTTTTTTAAAAAGGTTACTTTTAGAAGGATGGCAGTGAAGGCAGTGCAATGTTCCTCTTGCAACATGTTTGAGGTGAGGGATGCCATGG
>NC_057729.1:37397162-37437521 GCF_004010195.1 Chiloscyllium plagiosum | reverse complement strand
TACATGATGATTAGGGGTTTAGATAGGGTTGACCATGAGAACCTTTTTCCACGTATGGAATCAGCTATTACGAGGGGGCATAGCTTTAAATTAAGGGGTGGTAGGTATAGGACAGATGTTAGGGGTAGATTCTTTACTCAGCGAGTCGTGAGTTCATAGAATGCCCTGCCAGAGGGAGAGGTGGACTCTCCCTCTTTATGGGCATTTAAACGGGCATTGGATAGGCATAGTGGGCTAGTGTAGGTTAGGTGGGCTTGGATCGGCGCAACATCGAGGGACAAAGGGCCTGTACTGCGCTGTATTTTTCTACGTTCTATGTTCTATGTTCTAATTCTATGACCCTTGTTCAACCTACAATCATGCTTAACCTATGCCATTTTCTTTTGGAAGATGAACTGTGGGGAAAGGTGTATGTGATCTTTCAAGCTCACTCATTCACCTTCTACTTTCCTGTTGTTATCCACTACCATCTCCCCATTCCCTGGTCCACCCAATTTAACCATTCCGCTCCCCTCATTTCCTTTGTGCCTCATCACATGCATTTGGGCAGAAAACCACTGTCCTTCGCTTCTCGCCAAGCCTGCACCAATTACCAGCCCTATGCCCACCTTGACACTGAATCTTCCCACTAAGTGTGCCACTTCTTTTTGTTTCCCTTAATATCTCTCCCATGAGACCCTCTGATACCTGACTCCAACTCTGGATCTGCCACCCTATAGCATGCCAATGCACTACCCATCGCAGTGACTGCTCCCCCTGCTGTCTGATTCCTGGAATTCAATATCCAGGATTCCATTATTGACAGCAAATGCTACACTTCAGGATCAACTCTGTCCAGCCATCCCTGCATGGAAAACCCCACCCCAACCTTGACCAAAAGACACGATTAGGTGGAAAAGCTCCTTAAGATTAGATTTTTTCCTTAACATTAAGTTTTTCCCTTCTCTGCACATTGCTGCATCCTTTGTCTGTTTCTCTCTCCCCTCCACTCATCTCTTCCCCCATAACCACCAAGCTGCCCCAGAGACTCTGCCTTGTGCTGTTTAGACTGCTGCCACTCTCCCTCCCTCAGCCAGGACCGTCCAACCCCACTGCCATTTGCCTAATTCCACCTGATTCTCAGTTCAAGTCCTACCTGCTACAGAGATGTGTAATAACTTCTTTAAACAGCTTAATTAGGAAGTACCTAACAATGCTCCCTGGAGAGGGATAAACAGCTACTACTCTCTCCAACCTCAGCAAGTTGACTATCCTGCCTGCTGTGCACCAGTAATATTCCACCATGAATCTGAAGGCGCACATTTTTCATTCACAGATAACTTTACCTCATAAGCACCCTGGTAACATTGTCCGTCTATCAATGAGCACATATGACATGAAACTGCACACAAAGTCCTTCCTGAGGCCTACTGTTGGGAACTTTGACCTTGCATTAAACTTCTGAGAATTTAGAAGCGGAGTTTCAAACCCAGACAAAGAAACAAACCTCTTGCATGGTGAATGTGGCCTGCCCACCAGTCTTCCCTTTCTGAGAGCACTACCAAATTGAGTTCTTTATCATGCTTCTAGTACAGTTGGTCAGAGGATACATTTAATCTACTGAGAGGCTGTTACCAGAGACTCAGTTCATTAATCTCCATTGGTATCTACTTTCTAGTTACCTGTACCTTTGATGTTTTTCCTGTTATACTTGTGCAGACTGAGGGTAACATGATTACTTTGATGAATTCCTGCGGCTAAGGGATTGCCCATAATATTGATCTAAGCACATCATTTTACATGTATAAAGACACCTACAGTAGTTTTAAATTCTGTAGTCCATTCAAAGTTTTTAATAGCTAATAGATTTTGAATGAAGTGAACTTTTCAAAACATTAATAACTTTTTGAACCAATGTATAGAGTCTTTAACACAGAGCTGCTTTGTGGGACCAGATGTCAGGTGTTCCTCAATAAGAGTACATTCTGAGCCTGTGTCGTCTTCAATGCTCCTTCCAGTTGGTGTTCAATATGGAGGAATATTCATTCATCCGCAATAGGGGGTCGTAAGTGGTAACGGAAATTTCCTAGCCCATGTTTGACCCAATAGCATGAGATTTCATGGGGTCCAGAAATAGTTGAGGGTGTTCTAAGCAACTATCACTCAACTGTATATGATTGCCATGATATGGAGGTATGAGTATTGGACTGGGGTGGACAAAGTTATAAATCACACACCAGGTTGTAGTCCAACAGGCTTATTTGGAAGTAAGGCTTTCAGAACACTGCTCCTTCATCAGGCAGTCAGTGAAGGAGCAGTGCTCCGAAGGCTTGTACATTCAAATAAATGTGTTGGACCAAAACCTGGTTTGTGATTTTTAACTCTATCAATGATTGTTCTGTCTCCAATGGTGGGTCTGTCTGACCAATGAGATAAAACATGCCCAGGTAAGATGATGGTGGTGTCAGGCACATTGCCTGTCAGTTTATAATTTCATGAGTATGACAATGTTCGGTTTTTGCTTCACTATTTGGTGAGACAGATCTCCTGACTTTGCCATTGGCCCCTGGATCTCAGTAAGAAGGGCTTTACAATTTGCCAGGAGTGGATTTGCTCTTGCCATTTCCAGTGCTTGAGTTAATGTTGAGGGTGGGGAGGGGGGTGGATGGGAGATGAGCTAGTTTAATTCATTTTTTGATATTGCTATAGTAGTTTGATATAAGTGAGTGGTTTGCTAGGTCATTTCAGAGGGAGTTCAGAGTCAATCACATTGCTCTGTGCCTGGAGTCACATTTTGGTCAGACTAGGTAAGTTGGGGGATTTCTTTCCCAGAAGGATATGAGTGAACCAGACAAACAGGTTTCCCAAGGATCAACAATGCTCACTATTGGACTAGCTTTCAATTCCAGATTTTATTAATCAAATTCAAATTTCACTATTATTGTGGTAGATTCACATCTATACCTCCAGAGCATGAGCTTTGGCCTGAGAATGACTAGACCAGTGACATTGTTACTGCACCACTGCCTTCTCTTAGTAACTCAGTATGCTCATGAGAATTGGTACAAAAGGAACTGGACAGTCCCACAAAGGCTTCTTTGGGGACATCAGGGGCTGAGGATCTGTAGCTTGAAGGTACACAGTATTCGATCAATGGACCTAATTTGAGTTGGTTGGCCCGACTGAAAGTCACCTCACTACCATTGCCTCAGACCCTTCCATGCAACTCCTCTTCCGGGTCCCTTTACATATCCTGTCACAAAGTTCCATTCTTTATCATGCCTCCTCTTCATAGCCCAACCCACCCACTGTCCTCTCCATGCAACCCTTCAGCCCTCAATCCCTGACCTGTGTCCTGGAACCCAGCAATGAGCCCCGGTCTCCGCTAAACATCTGGTGGGTGCCGGCTGCAGCTGTTACTTCCCTGGCATTACCACTGTTTACTGCAACCTTCTGGCTTGCAGCTTTGAGTAGATGGGCCTTCTGCTCTCATGGTCCTCATACCAGGAAGCAGGCCCACCGGCCTGTCAAGCGCCTGACTGGACAAGACATGAATGACTTTCCCCAGAAGTGACAACTTGGTTCCAGTCAACCCTCTGACAACTGAGACTCCCATCACTTCCAAGGTTCCCCTCATAGTTACTGAACATCTATTTTTAATGCAAAATTTAAGTATGTCAATGTTGATTCACTGGTAGCTCTATCACATGAGTTGCTGAAATAATTGAAATAATTTTCTTTGCTTACTATTTTCATTCCTCCATGAATGTTGTTTTCACAATCTCAACGATAGAGCTTGATTGCCTCATTAATGTGTCATTTGCACGCTTAAATGTTAGACAGCAGCTTACCTTTAATTGAACGGAACTAAATACTATAGATCATCCTCTGTGCAACCTGGCAGAGAAAATATTGAAATTACCTCAGTAAGATAACAATTTGCTTCTTTCACCTTATTGCCGCTAGCAGTAGAGGGTTATGTGTATCCACTATATGATGTTTTACATTGTGACTTATATCACTGCCTTGTTCATCTGAACATAATGAAGTATTAGGTATCTTCCTCCTCGGATTCAGCTTTCAGAGTATACATGATAGTATCTTATTTAAGAAAAAAGTAATCTGAGTAAAATCTACTGGTCTTCTAAAAGTAGGATTTACAGTTCATGATTGAGAGAAAAATATACAAATCCCCTTGTATTTTCTTGAGCTTAACAATAGCTTAGTTTAATTGCACATGCCACAAATGGAATTAAAGATGTTGATTAAAAATTGCATTGCAAACTACATTTAGTGACCTTTGCACTTCATATATGTACTCAAAGAAGCTTGCGCATTTAATTGGATCTAAACCACAGTTTTTCACTTTCTCGTCTTCTTTTCTGAGATCCTCGTTGATAAAGTGTCTTTTTGAAGAAGGCAGAAAAAAATATTAAATGCAGCCTACTTTGAATGAATTCAAATTGTGATTTAATTTCTACCACATAGAATGAATATCTGAATGTGAGTGAAGGGACAGAGCAAAAATTTGTTGAGTTAATGAAATGTTAGTGCCACAATTATGTTCATTTGTATATAATACATTTTGGAAGCTACTTGCAGCTTTTCAAAACGTTGCTTCAAGAATTCAATCTGTGGTTTCTCTAGGGATATGGCAAAATCACTCTTGACAGTATTATCATAAAATGGGAGCTAATTATGATACTTTACAATACTATGAATCATATCTCTTTGTGTAAATGCATTATTCTTGTCCACGTGCAATATAATGATGGGGAGTTTTTTTATTGATCTTTGACAGTCAATCATTAATGGTATAATAGCAGCAAATGAATACTTTTCAGCAAACAGAGATTGTAAATGATTAGTTCAGCTCTCATAAGATGGAGCAGTGAAGTATCATTATGTGAATGAATCTTAAGCTTGGATATTGCCCTCAGCAGAGCATATATCTGCCATATCATATAGAGCTTCATATGTCAATGAAAGAAGAAAATTCTGATTACATAAAAGCCATAAATCAGTTATTCACTACCATTTGCTTGGTGTATGTCCACTGAATATGTATAATCACTGAATATGTGTAATTCTTTTATGGGTTAAAATTCTTTCTGCCACATAACAATACAATGGTCAATTCATTCTTTTCTCCATACCTTCACTTCCAGATGACATCCATTCTAATTTGCAGTTTAATCTACAATTGTTTTCTACAGTTTAAAAAAAAACCAAGTCAGCACATTCTCTCAAATCTCGGTCAGCAACTGGTTGA
This sequence comes from Chiloscyllium plagiosum, assembly GCF_004010195.1. Lineage (NCBI taxonomy): Eukaryota > Metazoa > Chordata > Chondrichthyes > Orectolobiformes > Hemiscylliidae > Chiloscyllium > Chiloscyllium plagiosum. Next base: position 37,432,270 of record NC_057729.1, on the reverse strand, counting down.
ATAGATATTCCCAGTAGTTCATATGTTGTGACTCTGAGAAACCATTTTCCCTCAAAAAGGAAGCAATTTGTGCCTGTGTCCCAATGTGTAATCTGCCGTTGAGAGAAATCCTTGCTTAGAAGTTTTTCACCAAATTTTTCCTCTATTACTTATATGAATAGTTTCTTCTTTCAGTCCTTCTTTATCAATCTGACTGTAGTTGCAGGAGAAGATCTGTTTATCCATTCCACATCTGATTCCTTCAAAACCCAATGTTATCTTCTTATAATCTAATGGTTTGGTAAATTTAGAGTGGATTTGACAGTGGCATTAGATAGCTGTAGTATCTTTCATCTTATGTTGAAGTATTAAGTTAGGTTATTTCAGATGTTAGAATCTCTCAGTGGATACATGTAGCAAGGGTTTGGGTGTGCGTAACTTGGACAACAAAATGATGTATCATGAAGATAAATTTGTGGTTGCTCAGCTGTTCCTTTCAGGACCTATACGTGGTGAGTCGTGCACTTATTAGTTCACACAATGTAACAGCATGGGGAAAAAAACAGCAAACTATCTTAGTTTCTATCTATTTTGCAAATGCCTCAGAGGGCAGGAGCTGATAGCCCCAATTTAAAGCAGGCTATGGTTTAATTGTGAAATTCTAATGGCATGTTATCACTGCAATGATAATACAGCAAATTCTGCATTCGCAGAAACCGTAGCAACTACAAATCAGGTCACATGCAACACCAGCTACAAGTAAATTTTACTGATAATGCAAAGAAATAAATTTAAACCCCAAAGTCTCAAGGTGATTTCAACATCAGTTTTCCAGCTCACATTTACATTAGCTTTCATACTTTTTGCTGTGCCATTGATTTATTTTACTTCCTGCTGTACCAATGCCACCAAGTGATCTTAATCTGTGTGAGCTTTTGAGATATGGAATAGAAAAACTGACAGATGGAGCTCAACCTGCATCACAACTTATCTTAATTGGCAATGTGCAAAATTGCTCGGTATGCAGTTTCCACAAAAGAAAAGCAGAACAAATCCAAACCAGTTGATTACTACATCAATAGTTTACTCTCAATCATCAGCAAAGTGAGGAAGGTGTCATTGACTGTGACATCAAGTGGCGCTTAGTCAACAATAACCTGGTTGATGACACTCAGTGAGATTCTGTCAAGGCTGTTTAGCTTCTGTCCTTACAAAAGCCTTAGTTCAAATATAAACAAAAGACCTAACCTCAAGAGGGATAGTGAATGTGACTGCCCTGGACATCAAAGCAGCATGTGACAAAGTGTGATATCAAAGAGCCATAGCAAAACTGGAATCAATGAGAATCAGTGGGAAACTCTTTTGGTTGGAGTCATATCTAACAAAGGAATATGGTTGCTGTTGACAGACATCAGTCATCCCAGCGACAGGATATCTCTGCAGGAGTTAATCAGTGTAATGCCCTGGACCTAGCCATCTTCAGCTGCTTCATCAATGATCTTCCCTCATCATAAGGTCAGAATTGGAGATGTCTTTTGATATTTACACAATATTCAGCACTATTAGTGACTCCTCAGATACTGAGCAATTTGTGTCTAACTGCAGCAAGACCTGAAGCTTGGGCTGGCATAACACAATTTCATATCACATAGTGCCAGGAAATGATCATCTCCATCAAGAGACAATCTAACCATATTTGTCATTCAAAGTCCCCCATTATCATAATCTTGAGCTTACTAATGACCAGAAACTGAACTGGACCAGTCATATGAATACTGTGGCAATAAAAGCAGGAGTTGGCTGCCAATTGTGACTCACCTCATATCTTTCCAATGCCTGTCCATCATTTACAAGGGACAAATCAGGAGTGTGATGGAATACTTCCCACTTCCTGGATGAGTGCAGCTCCAACAACACAAAAGAACTTGCTAACATAAAGAAGCTGAGTTCTGCATGAGAAGCAAAGGAAGCAGTTTTATTCTGTACAGCTCCTGAGAGTCCTCATTAATTTTGCCTCACTAGTAATGTAAACTATACCTATTGCTACCGTGCAATAAACCATCTTGAGATAAGTGCCTCTTCTGTTTAGACTCACCAGTGGTTTATTCTTGACCACTGATTGATAACCAAAGACAGAAAAAAAAAGGTAGGTGGCAACAAACTCTTCAACCACCCCAAGTCCTGTGTCAACTTCTTGATGACAAACACCAAGGTAACAAAGCTTAAATAAGATGCATATTTTTGATTCTAAAGTTTGGTTATTACTGGAGCATATCTAATAAATTGTTGTTGGCCAGACATGACTGTTGCACAGTGCAAGATAATAGAAGCATTGAATATAACAGGAGAAAATTGTTCTGATTCACTGTGTTCTGCAGAACAGGATACAGTTTACACAGTTCAAAACCCTATTCTCTAGCTGAGCATATTAAGATTTTGGCTCGCATGATGATCAGCCATGACCAAATTAAATGGCAGAGCAGGCTCAAGGGGTCAAATGGCCTACTCCCGCTCCTGTGTTGAGTATTTTGCATTGTTCTTTCAATCAGTTATTGGAACTTAGCCAGATTTCTTGGACGCTTCATTATACAGTCATGATTTAAACATTTGAGCACTCTGACTCCCTCAAATTAGAACATACATCATCCTCGATTACAAATTGTTTTTGATTTACTCATTTCATTCATGTTTTTACTTATTTCTGCCATGTATCACACACTTACTTCACTCCTTCATGTGAACAAGTCCGTTTGACATTTATGACACTGTGAACAAAGTATATTTCTTAAGCAAGAAATACATTATGAATTTGATGTAAAGTAATCTATATTGACTATTGTAGATCACTTTGAATGCTCAGTTGTGGATTTGAAAAGGATCCTTTGATATAGTTCATGAGTGAAGTGGTTCTGTTGTCCAATTCCATTGATTTACACCTACTTGGCAATACTGTAAAAACTGCATAATAATTACATTTGTTAAGTGTGTATGAAATTCCCTGAAATTAAGAAAAATACTATACAATTGATACTTTGCAGCAAATTTTCTATTGCTGGTTAATTTTACTTGCACCTATATACTGTAGTTGTTAGGATCATCACATTATAACTTCATTCAATATCAGTTTAATTCAAGACTACAGCTTTACCTCTTGAATGCCAAATCATAATGCTTGTTCTATTACAATAGCTGTTTACATGCATTCACTTCCCTCAATGTGACAAAGTAAGTTGCGAAGATGAATGTTAAAGCAGAGAGTGCAGTACTCTGATCGAATTGACTGGGACCATAGCTCTGCACAAAGCAGGCATTGAAGCTTCTCACTATTCTATCAATAAGCACACTGAAATTTTCCTTTCTCTGAATGTGTTTTATGCATTGAAAATTGCATGGATTTGGAATTCAATATATTGAATTACTTGCAGCAAAAATTGAACTTACATTTGGCTTACTGCTGAAAGACATCAATACAATCAGTGATTGAATAAACTTTTTATTATAAAGCTTTCATATAGCACTAGATTAACCCTTGTGCTTTGCTTCAAACTCTCATTGCTAATAACAAATAGCATCTAAATATGAATATGAAAAATAAGAACAGGAATAGGCATTTGGCCCTTTGAATCTATTCTGCCATTGTGGTAGCATTTTCCTGCCTATTCCCTATAACCTTGCACATGCCCTCTTGCTGATGAATGACCTTTCCAGTTTAGCTTTGAATATATTCGGTGATCCAGTGCCAAATATTCACTGAATTCGGCTAACTTATCATGCCTTTAAAACTTGTTCACCAGGCTGCTACTACCAGATGCAAAATTCCTGCTCACCATTTCTGACATATTTATTTTTGCTGGTTGTGCTAAAGAGATAGGGCATCAACGATTTAGGCAGATAACCTGAACTCACGTGAGCTCAGTTCTGAGTTAAGGCAGAGCTCATTTTGACTGTTAAGGAGTGTGGTGCTGGAAAAGCACAGCCGGTCAGGCAGCATCCGAGGAATAGGAGAGTCGACATTTTGAGCAAAGTTGACTCTCCTGCTCCTCGGAGGCTGCCTGACAGGTTGTGTTTTTCCAGCACCACCCTCTTCGACTCTGATCTCCAGCATCTGCAGTTCTCACTTTCTCCCACTTTGGCTATTCCCAGCAACCTTCATCTGTAATGTATGAACCACGATTTGGTGTTGGGGTATAAGTGCTCTTGAACCATAGAATCCCTACAGTGTAATAGCAGGCCTCTTGCGTTCACATCAACCCTCTGAAGGTCATCCCACTCAGACCCAAACCCCTACAGTATCCTTGTAACCCTGCATTTCCCATGGCTAACCCCCACCTAGCCTGCAACACTGCTGGACACTATGGGCAATTTAGCATGGCCAATCCCCTTAACCAGCACATCTTTGGAATGTGGGAGGAAACCAAAGCACATGGAGGAAACCAATACAGACACAGAGAGAATATGCAAGCTACACACAGAGAGTTGCCCGAGGCTGCAATTGAACTTGGGTTCCTGGTGTTAATTGGCAGCAGTGCTAACCACTGAGCTATCATGCTGCCCAAAGCTTGAAGGTTGGATGAGGTCTAAGTATCATGAACAAATGGCTTAATGCCCACTCTTCAAAAATAAGTAATCCAGGCTCCAGCTATCAGAATAAAAATATGCCCTGACAGATAGGCTATCTGATGCTGCTTAAATAACCCATTGAGATGGGTCTGCTGAGTGAAAATATTTTCTAACTTGAGCCTCCGACCTATTCTCAAGTTTCAATAGACTTCATTTTTGAAATTTCCCAAGAGATCTGATTATATTTGAGTCCATTTTGAATACTGGAGTAAACTTCAAAAATTAAAGATATATTTACCTCCAGCAGCGAGAGCTGAGGTCTCAATTTCATTCACAGTTTTAAGATGCTATTAAAGGATTATATGCATTTAATGTACTTACCTACTAGCATTTTGGGAAATACCACAACGGCAGACAACTACCTGATGAAGGAGCGGTGCTCAGAAAGCTAGTGTGTTTCCAATTAAACCTGTTGGACTATAACCTGGTGTTGTGTGATTTTTCACATTGTCAAGAAACAGCCTCTGGTGTCAAGTCGCTGTGCCTTTTCATAGACCTGAAGTGTGAGTTGTTAAAGTAACTTGCAGCAGAAAGCAGCTCTCTCTCTCTCTCCCAGTCAATAAAAAAAGCCAGTGAAACCATTCTCTCTCTCAATAAAGTATTTGTGAAACCTGATAAAATTTATATGTCAAGGTTCATAACCATTCAAAATATGAATGTATCTGAAAATCTTCCGCTATTCTGTATCTCCCAGCAACTGGATATTCCTAGCAGGGAATCAAAGGAATGTGGGAAGTCAATGAATTTTAGATTCAGTTTCAAGCCGTTGATATAGGTGTGTTTGTTTTTCACCTCCTTGTTTCCAAATCCATAGTATTTATGCAAAACCATAGTGTCTTGTCTACATATAAATATGTGTGTTTGGAATTAAGGGGATATAGTTTAATTCTGAATAGTAGCTTGGTTGATAACCATATGTGTCACTTGTCTGAAAGATAAGTTTGTTTATAATAAGCTATAAACTTTTGAACTAATTGAAGAAACATGATAAAAGTCTATTTTCATAGAATCCCTCCATTGCTAAAACAGGCCCTTCAGCCCACTGAGTCTGCAACAACTCTATAAAGAACATTCCACCCAGACCCAGCCTCTAAGTGTATTCCCATAATCCTGCTTTTACCATGGCTATTCCACCCAGCAATTTCTGTTTTTGTGTTCTTCAGATTTCCAGCATTCACAGTTTGTTGCTTAAATTTATTTATATAATAATCTAACTACCTTGTCCTTAAAAATGTTCAGTAACCCTGATTCCAGCAACTTCTGAAACTCAGAGTTTCAAAATTACCAACTGTCTGAGAGAGAAAACAAAATCTCTGTGCTGAAAGGGTGATTCCTAATTTTAAAACAGTGTCTTTGCTGTGCACTCTGCCACAAGAGGAAACAACTTGCCAACACTGTTCAGGATCTGACATTCTTCAGTCCATTCACCTGTGACTCTTCTAAACCCAAATGGAAATAAGCACAATCTGATCAACCTTTCCTCAAGTTCATCCTAAGTACCAATCTAGAAAACCACCTTCAATATACTTACACATTTCATTAAGTAAGGAGACTAAATCAGCATGCAGTGTTCAAGATGAGGTTTTACCAAGGCCCTGTACAACTGAAGCATAACTTATTTACTTTGATGTACAATTCTTCTTGTATTCCTGCTGAGGAAGATGATTCTTTCTCCGCACAGCCTGTTTGATGCAAATTTCAAATGTAACTGGAAGTAGGTGTGTTGATGCCAAGTTCATTATGGAATTATCAGTTTCTTGACAACATAGGCAGCTTTGGTTTAACAAGACACAGCGCTGACAGAATGCACCTTGTCATCAGACGTTGAGTACAATTGTTACTTTTGTGTGAACCCAAAGATTCCTACCCAAACTCTTCCCAACTCTCAATTAATTAAGGATGTTAACTAAAAACTCAGTTTAACATTCAAAGTTATGCCATCAGGTGCACTTATGTATTATTGCACTACACTGTAAGGCCTTATTCTATACCAACAAATTGGAAAATGTTAATAACAATTAATTCGTCATAATTGATTGGCTTGCCTTTGAACTGATTTGGCAGTTGAATGAAACATAATTGTACACACATTCAATCTACTTGTACCGGGTCTGCTCTGGGGAAAAAAAAACTGATGGCTACAAGACTAGTCACTGAAATATCAGCAGAACAGCTGACGTATACAGACTGAAAACTATGTTACAGACAATTTTCAATCCAGTCATAATGCCATCAACGACTATTCAGAAGTAAACTGTAAACTGCAAATTTATCTTATTTTTACAGTTAATTATATCCGTGTATTTGAGTAATCATTTCCGTAATTCATTGAATTTACCATAATCAGATAATTGGATAACACAGCTTTAGGACGGCACGGTGGCTCAGTGGTTAGCACTTCTGCCTCACAGTGCCAGGGACCTCGGTTCAATTACCATCTGTGAAGATTGCACATTCTCCCCGTGTCTGCGTGGGTTTCCTCCGGTTTCCTCCCACAGTCCAAAGATGTGCAGGTTCAGTGAATTGGCCATGCTAAATTGCCTGTAGTGTTAGGTATGTTAGTCAGGGGTAAATATAGAGGGTGGGTTTCTCCTCAGAGGGTCAGTGTGGACCTGTTGGGCCGAAGGGCCTGTTTCCACACTGTAGGGAATCTAATCTTTAATCATCTTCGTGTTCCTTTGTTCAATAGGTGCTCATTGTAATTCATAAAGTCTGAGGATTTGCTTTCCAGAGGAGGCTATTTGGTCTACTCTGCCTGTACCGATGCATACTCTTGAATTAGAATTCTGTCTATTCTATTCCTTTACTCTGTGTCTTTTATATTCCTACTCTTCAAGATGTTATCCAGATGTTTTTTGAATAGTGTTTCAAAAGCTACTTGTTCTAATAATGCTCAGGGTAAAAATAAAACTTTATTTTATCTTCTTCTGATAATATCACTGAAGTTATGCCCTTTCACTGATTCACAGACTAGAGAATATCCCTATTACCTTCTCAATTTTTTTCAGAATTAACAAACAAAGTCTTTGGCATCTTTATGTATTAAATGAGATATGAAGTCTTGTAAATGTATTTCTGAATACTATAGTGCAGTCAGAGATGTACATTTATTTATCAGTATCAAAAAATTCATCAGTCAATACATTGTATCATTCATTTGTTTCAGTGAGGCTTTGGGCAAACAAACAGTAAATAATTATATCTTCCAGTTTTTAAATTAGGAAGGTATACAGAGTCAGTAATGTGGCTGAAAGAAATTTCAGAGCGGTTTTTTTCACCTAATTTATTACCATAACTGTTAGAAAGCCTCCAAGCCTATTTGCAAACAATACATCTTCACTCAAGAAATCCCCTCTATTACTCGCTGGTCATTCATTATGCGCTATAAGAATGACGGGCGGCACGGTGGCACAGTGGTTAGCACTGCTGCCTCACAGCGCCAGAGACCCGGGTTCAATTCCCACCTCAGGCCACTGACTGTGTGGAGTTTGCACATTCTCCCCGTGTCTGCGTGGGTTTCCTCCGGGTGCTCCGGTTTCCTCCCACAGTCCAAAAATGATGTGCAGGTCAGGTGAATTGGCCATGCTAAATTGCCTGTAGTGTTAGGGTAAGGGGTAAATGTAGGGGTATGGGTGGGTTGCTCTTTGGCGGGGCAGTGTGGACTTGTTGGGCCGAAGGGCCTGTTACCACACTGTAAGTAATCTAATCTAATCTAAAACGTAGGTGCAGAATTAGGCCATTTGGCCTATTGAGTCTAGTCCACCATTCGATCTCAGCTGATCTCTTTCTCATCCTTTTTTCAAAATTCGTCCATGAATGAGGATGTCTCTGGCTAGGCCAGCGTTTATTGCCATCTCTAATTGCTTAGAGGGCAGTTAAGAGTCAACCACATTGTTGCAGGTCTGAAGTCACCAGACCAGATAAGGATCATAAAATCCATACAACGTGGAAGCAGGCCATTCGGCCCATCCATGACAACACACCAAAGAGCATCCCACCCAGACCCACCCTGCATATTTCTAGACAGTAAGGCCAACCTACCTAACACACACATCTTTGGATTGTGGAAGGAAACCAGAACACTCAGAGGAAACCCACACAGATACAGGGAGAATGTGCAAACTCCACACAGACAGTCGCCCAAGGCTGGAATTGAACTTGGGTTCCTGGCGCTGTGAGGCAGCAGTGCTAACCACTGTGCCACCATGCTGCCCCGAATGGCCATTTCCTTTCCTGAAGGACATTAGTAAACCAGATGGGTTTTCTTCCCCCCAACAATTGATGATGGATTCATGATCATCATTAGACTTTTAGTTCCAGATTTTTTTTTTTACTGATTACAAATTCCACCAGATGCCATGGCGGGATTTGAACCCAGGCCCCCAGAATGTTACCAGGGTCTCTGGATTAACAGTCCAGCAATATCACTAGGCCATCGCCTCCCCTTCCCGTTCTCCTTCTTCTCCTCGTAACTCTTGATCCCCTTATTAATCAAGAATCTATCTATGTCTTAAAGACACTCAGTGACTTGGCTTCCACAGCAATAAGTTTCACAGATTCAACAACCTCGGAAAAAATTCATCCTCATTCTCAGTTCTGAAGGATCGTTCCATCACTCTGATGGTGTGCCATCGGGTCCTCGCCTCTCCTACTAGTTACAACATTTTCACCAAGTCAGGTCACCCCTCATCCTTCTAAACTTTGAGTATAGGTCCAGAATCCTGAACTACTTCTCATATTACAAACCCTCCATTCCTGGGTTCATTCTTGTGAACTTCCTGTGGACCCCTCCGAGGCAGTAGAACCTTCTTTAGGTAGAGGGCCCAGAACTGCCCTCAGAAATCCAAATGCAGTCTGACCAGAGACTTATACAGCCTCAGCAGTGCATCTGTATTCTTAAATGAATGCTAGCATTGCATTTGTCTTCCTAAATGCCTAGTGAGCTTACATCTTAACCAGAAGAGAATCCTGAACTCGGACACCCAAGTCCCTTTGAGTTTTAGAATTCTGAAGCCTCTCTCCATTTAGAAAATAATCTGTGCCTGTATTCTTCCAACCAAACTGTGTAATATTTCTAAATTGTATTCTATCTGCCAATCCTTTGCCCATTCTAGCCAGTCCAGGTCTGTCTGCAGTCTCACTACCTCCTCAACACTGCCTGTCCATCCACCTATCTTTGTGTCATCTGCAAAATTAGCAACAATGACCTAAATTCCTTTATCCAAATCATTAATGTATAACATGAATAGTTGTAGTCCCTGCAGAACTCTATTAGTCACTGGCAATTTTTTTGTGTCTACCATAGTCCTACTAGACCATAGGGCTGCTCCCCCATTATAGAGAGATAACTGATAGTGGTTTAACCTAAGGGTCACCTTGCCTCAAGTGAGGAGAATGGTTGTGAAGCAAAGTGCACCATGGTAACCACATCCATGCAGGGATTGAAACCATGTTTTTGGCTTCATTCTACATCACAAACCAGCCATCCAACTGAACTAACCACCAAAACAAATCTAATTATTTTTCTAATCAATCTGTTCAGGGATTTTATTACATATCTCTGGAGTAGGTGGAACTTGAATTCAGTTCTCCTGGTTCTGAGATAGGACACTACCATTGCATCAGAAGATCCTTTAACAAATTGAATTACTTTTTTTTTAAATTGAGATTTAACCTACTTTTCTAATCAACATGTTTAGAGATATTAATACACAAAATTTAATTGAATTTTTTTTAAAAAGTAACGAAGAGGATTGATAAGGGCAGAGCAGTGGATGTGATCTATATTGACTTCAGTAAGATGTTTGGCAAGGTTTCTCATGATAGACTGTGAGTAAGGTTAGATCACATGTATAAAGGGCAAACTAGCCATTTGGATACAGATCTTGCTCGATGGTAGAAGATAAAGAAAAGTGGTGGAGGATTGTTTTTCAGGCTAGAGGCCTGTGACCAGTGGAGTGCCACAAGGATTGGTGTTGGGTCCACTGTTTTTTGTCATCTATATAAATGATTTGGATGTGAATATAGGTGGTATAGTTAGTAAGTTTGCAGATGACACCAAAATTGGTGTTGTAGTGGACAGCAAAAAGTGTTACCTCAGAGTACAATAGGATCTTAACAGATGGGCCAATGGGCTGAGAAGTGGCAGATGGAGTTTAATTTAGATAAATGTGAGGTGCTGCATTTTGGAAAGGCAATTCATACATTTATACATTTAATGGTCAGGTCCCAGGGAATGTTGTTGAACAAAGACACCTTAGAGTGCAGGTTCATAGTTCCTTGAAACTGGAGTCCCAGTTATACAGGATGATGAAGAAGGTGTTTGGTCAGAGCATTGAGTATAGGAGTAGGGTGGTCATGTTGTGGCTGGACAGGACATTGGTTAGACCACTTTTGGAATATCCTGGTCTCCCTCCTATCGGAAGGATGTTGTGAAGTTTGAAAGGATTCAGAAAAGATTTACAAGGATGGTGCCAGGGTTGGAGTGTTTGAGCTATGGGAAGAGGCTGAATAGGCTGGGACTGTTTTTCCTGGAGCATTGGAGGCTGAGGGTGACCTTTTAGAGGCTTACAAAATCATGAGGGGCATGAATAGGGTAAATAGACAAGGTCTGGAGTTACATATAGGCCAGACCAGGTGATGATTTGAGTCTTCCCTTCCATAAAGGACATCAGCAAACCAGATATGTTATCATTACAATCAACATGGTGTCATGGTTACCAGCAGACTAGCTTTCAATTCCATATTTATTAATTGAATCAGAATTTTATCATCTGCCTTGGAAGGGTTTGAACCAATTTGAACCACTCAGTGGCTCTGCCTTGCAAATCCGGCAATAATACTACTGCCACCGGCTCTCTCTAAAGTAGTAAGAAGGGCTTTGGGACATAATTTTGAAAGGAATTAGAAATAAGTTGAACAACACAAGTATAAAAGTCAGAGCAAAGAGAAAATAACTGATTGCCAGTTGTTCGGCTGGTAGCTCTCCTTCCTCTGAATTGGCGGTTTACTTGTCTGATTCCTGGGGCAAAGCAGTTACGTTATGAAATGTTGTACAGGCTGGGTCTATACCCATAGAAGTTTTGAAGAATGAAAGATGACCAAAATGAAATGGAGAACCTAAGGATACTTGACAGGGTAGATGATGAGAGAATGTTTCCCTTTTGTGGGGTAGTCGAAAAGTAAGAACATAGTTTAAATTTAAAGGTCTCCAAACTAAGACTGAGAAAAGTATGCATACTTTTCTCTCCTGACTTCATTGGTTTGTGGAATACTCTTCCCTAGAGAGCTGCACAGGATATGTCATTAAATATATTCAGTATTGAGATTTTCGATCAGACAGAGAGTGAAGTATAATGGAGAGGTCAGACAAGCTGATCTGATTGAAAGTGGACCAGGTTTCAGGGGCCAAATGGCCTACTCCTACTCCTAATGTTGTTGTGTTGTGTATTGAAGCTTGTAAGCGCAAAATGCAGTTGATAATTCAATACCGAGGCAGTGCTGATCTGTCACATGACAGGTTTTTTTGGATGAAGTGCTAGAACAAGGCCTTGTTTGACCTTTTAGATAGAAGCAAAAGATCACATTCTTTTGAAGAAGACTAGCAATGTTATCTTTGCTGTCCTGGACCATACTTATCATTTATTCAACACATACCAAACAATTATCTGATGATAGTCGCATTGTTGTTTGGAGGAGCTTAGCATGTACATATTCAAGGAATCTCAGAAGTATTAAGGCAGATTGGAGGCCATTATATCTGTACCAGTTCTGTAGTGGGCATTTTGACTGCCTTTCCTTCATCTTTTTGCACATTGTTTCTATAACTGGCTGCTGCATTTCTCACATTTTAAAGTGATTACCATTCAAAATAAACTTGATACTTGGGAAACACAGTGATCACGAGAGGTGCTAGATAAATGCAATATTTACAATGGATTTTTTGTTTTCTGAACATGATTACAAGTCATACCATCTTTACTTTGACAGCTATGTCAACACATTTGTCGACCATATTATGTATGTATGATAGTAAAGAGCATTTCCTGACCGTTCCAGGCTTTGTTTGGGGGCGGCATGGTGGCTTAGTGTTTCGCAATGCTGCCACACAGTCCCAGGGATCTGGGTTCGATTTCACCCTTAGGTGACTGCCTGTGTGGAGTTTGCACAACCTCCCCGCGTCTGTGTGGATTTGCTCCAGGTGCTCCGGTTTCCTTCCACAATCCAAAGATGTACAGGTTAGGTAAATTGGCCATGCTAAATTGCCCATGGTGTTCAGAGATGTGTGGGTGAGGTGCATTAGTCAGGGGTAAATGTAGAATAATAGGATAGAGGAATTTATCTGGGTGGGTTATACTTCAGAGGTTCAGTGTGAACTTGATGGCCCAAATGGCCTGTTTCATCATTGAATGGATTCTATGATATTAATAACTTCATGGCATTGCATGTATTTGGTAATCAATTGCTACGTACTTTAACAAAAACAGGTGTAATCACAAATTTTTGCTTAATGAAGGCTATTGACAACAGGTATCAAGGAGTAAAGCCTTTGTCATAATTGCAAAATATAGAAAGAAATGAAGGCATGAAAATTCACTCTGAATTTTATATTGATAGTTTGGGATGATTACACATACTGCACAACGGTTTTGTTAATTTTATTTATAACAATGATTTTTCTGTGGAATTTTATTTTCATTAAGTAGAATTTCTGGAAATTTGCTAATAGCTACACAACCAACATCCAGATCATTAATGTAGATCATTGTGAAAAAGAACAATCCAAAATCATCCATGAGACTCGAATAGTGGCCAAAAATGCATGCGGTAGCACACCAGAAATGAATGCCTCTGTCTTTAGGAATACAATTATCTCATTATTCAAGCCAAAATGTCACAGAATTCAACCTATTCTTTAAAGCAACATATTGTGGTGCACATGATAAAGTGCTCAATGAAAACCTTGCTCTGTTTTACCTGTCATTATTAGCTAGCATGGGGGAAGAAAAGTTGAATGGTCATCAGTTTCAGAAAAAAAAGCATCTCATGGATAAGAGAAACTAGGAGAGGGAATTGAGTGAAATGGAAGAGAAAGCAAGAAACGGCCATTGAAATGTCAGGAAAGGAAAAAACCTGGTGAGGTCGATGATAATTTCACAGGAAATACAAGAGGGCTCGAGCAAGGAGTAAAGTTCTCAAAGGAAAGGATTTTAGTGAAATAATGAAAGAACTTGATAATATTTTCAACAATAATATTGCACACAGTCTCTTTTTACATTTTCTTTAAGTTACGTTACAGTATATCTTTTCAAACTCTTACATTATGCACAAAGAAAAAGAAAAGTTTAAATAATAAATTTATGGTAGTCTGTTGTCTATGAGAAGAATATTCCAGGGGAAAAAAAGACATTTGTTGTCTATTTTAACAGTAAGAAGAAACAATGGAGCAGCTTGTAGTTAAACATGACCATAAAAAGGTACAAGGACTGGTAACTAGAATGTTGGAAGTCAGAGAAAAGATAGAATGCGAGAAGCTGAACAAGTAAAGAATAGCAATAACAATTTCAGAAGAAGAAAAAGAAAGGGGACATGGAATTCCAAAACATTTTACAATTGTTAATGAAAAATCACAATCCTCCCAATAAATCATAACATCAAAGGCACAACTTCATGTACAAAGTCTCCACTTGATGCATCTTATTTAAAATTGAAAAATTGGAATATAGTTACTTATTAATAAATGTTGCCATTCACAATTCTATCAGTTAATTTCAGAAAGGGTTCTGCACTCAAATTTTTCACCTGCAAGATAGGCAACCTTAAAATCCATATAATGACAATGCAAGTGCTCAAGCAAATAATGTAACCTCCCAGGCAGGAAGTTATTTCATTGTAAATTAATTAGACTTTTTGACCGCGGTTCAGTGCACACAGTTCTTACTGATTTAAACTCAGAAGATTTTAATCCAAGTTACTTCTTTAATTGGAATTTGAACAATGCTCAAAGACCATAGCAGGATTGTCTATTAACATTTTGAATGTTGAAAATGGTTTTGTGGCTTCAAATGCCTCAGCTGTTTTATCATACGAGATGATTCCTGTGAAACTTTCATGTTAACCATTGCAATACAGGTAGATAGGACTATATAAAATTGTCAAACAAATGTTTTCTGATTTATTGGAAACAGTTTGCTCTTGTTTTAAATTTCATGCTATTGGCCGGAGAAGGTTAAAAAGAGCCTTCTTCCCAAGCCAAAGAGCCTTGCAATTCTAAAGAAGAAACAACCTATTTGACCTATTGAATCAGTGGTAGGATTTTTCACCATGCAGCCACCTAGTTTAATTGACATTTTCTGTTCAGTCCCCAGCCCCTCTAATAATCCTATTTCTCTTGTTACTAATTTGCTTTTAAAAGCTTTCAAATGCACTCACTTGGTGATGGATAAATCTACATTCTAATCATGTTCTATATAAAGAAAGCTTTCTAATCTGCCCTTTAATGTTTTGCGTGATTATCTTGAAGTTTTTCACTAGTTACTGTCATTCTGACTGTAGAAACTATTTATAACTCATTGGACTTATGGTAGCTAAGTTCTCGTAACCTTGAAGAACTCTTATAGTTTTCCCTGTAACCTCAAATCTAATCGGGAGAAAAAAAATCCTATTTACATTAAATAACAACCTCCTGTGAAAGACAACAATACACCAACTATTGCCTGCGACTACCCTACTGGAAAATCAGAGGCATGCACAGAATTCAAGAGAAAGTTTCCAAAAATATTCTGGAATGGAAACACTCAAAATATTTCATTTCAGAGCACACCTTTCCCATTGATTGCTGCTGAGAAGTTAGGACAGGTTCAATTTGCACAGTTATTGCTCTCTGCCTCATTCAGTCCTTGTTTTCTATTTTGTGCTTTTAAATAAATCTGAGTTCAAAGATGTAATAAAAATAAGTATTGATTGCAGATTTTGGACTTTAATGGTGAACTGTTTACCACTGAAGTCAATATTTTTATATTACAATGCAGAAATATTGCCACTTCCCTTGTAGGATTAATGAAGATTTTCTATGCAGCAGTACAGGCGTCATTTTCTGATATTGTGCTTCAAACTTCATTTTACTAAACTCTAATCATATTACAAAAACAGGTACGTTTGATGTCAGTAGGAATCAAAGATGTTGAATCCGTTGTGGATTATAGTAATTTTCAATGTATATATCCAGCTGAAGTTTCCACTAGAGGCAATGCTGCTTTGATTGGCACAATAAACTGGATCACTGATTTTTCATTTGAAATAAAATAATATTAAGAAAATACAAGGGAATTGTATTATACTTTCTCAAATGGCAGCTGTGACAGTGAGTTTCAGATGGCTATTTAACAATGAAGATCTCAGTAAAACCAAATCATGCCCTCTTCTGACATCCATGTGCACACAACTGGTGATTTGGAAATACTTGACAGTATTTCCCTCCCTAACTGAGATGTGCTGAGGCCAGCTGTAGTAATGTGACCATCATCCAAACTGAGACCAGTGAATTTAGCGCAGGTCATTTTTTTGGGGGATTGGGGGGGGGGGCGCGGTGGAGGGGAGGGGGTGGAAATCAATATAATTGAAGGGGATAATTGATAATGAGAAGGAGAGAAGATTTAGGAGAGCTATCAAAAAACAGACTTTGTAAATGAAAATAGAAGTAGAGAAGTGGAAGAATTATCAGAGGGATTTCCAGCAAGTTAGGATTGAGCCTGAGATCTTTCTAGCCATGGTTTCATTATCCAAATCCTTTTGGAGCTCAATTATATTTCTCAATATTGAAAAGTCATAGTAAAAGATTATTGTTGACAATACCACTGAACAGAAAAGAGAGAAGTTCTCACTTTCTCCTAAATCAATGTTCATGTCAATTTATTGCAAATTGCAGATTGCAGATTGCAGAGAGGAAATATTTGCCAGACACTTTGAATCCAACACCCAAGATGATTGCAATGAAATTCGCTTATTGAATTCAGATCAAATTCAGACACATACATTTGTCTTTAATTAGCAACCATACTGACAATATTATTCCACATTCCCTTGAGAGACAGGCAACTGTCATAGATCCTTCCAATCCAAACTGTCTGTACAAAGAGTTTTTTTGACTTCCTCTCACAGCTGTTATTGATGATTCTTTGTGATATGACAAGTGGCGTATCAACAAAGACCCACAGAAATGCAATGGCCCAGACCATCCAGTTACCAGATAGTCAGAGACCTAATGTATCCTGAAACTACATGCTCAGACAGCTGAGAAGTCCTAAAGAACCGACTCTTTAGGGACCTGCCCGGGAGGTTTACATTTCCAATAAGTAATTCTATAGCACCATCCATTAATGTCTCCAACTTTGGGTTCAGAGATCTGAGAGGGTTCCTACTGACCTACCTGGACAGTTAGCCAGGAATGTTTAGACATATTAAAACCAGTCCAACTCCTGAGTAAGTATTTAACTGACTCTGCCTAACCCATCCTTCGATTCCCAACCCATCTGACCACATCCCAAACCTCAGGAACACACCCGGCCATTCCATACTGCTAAAGCATCTTTCTGACCTCCACAGTCGTGACACCTAAAGATACATGTACCTGCAATACCAGCTATCCCCTTTGCTCCATGACCCCCTCTGCTACCTCATCTCAAGTCCTTTGAGCTTCCTTGACTCCAACTCCTCAAACTGCTCCAATCACTGAGTCTTCCCAACCTGATCTCACCCTACGTCACCACCTTGGTGACCCTGACATCCAAACCAGCTGCCAGCCTCCTCCCTACGTACTTACCTGCGTACGTACACACATACCGACACTAACACTGAAGAAGTTCCAGGATAATTGCTTGGTCATTAATGACGTAAAAAGGAGTCATGTCTTCTATGTAGATAACTCCCGCTTGCTACGGAAGAGGATTCCTGCACTAATTAAGTTTGAAAGGATCCTGTATTGCTCAGAAAACAGTGAAACATATGTAGGTATTTTTCTTCAGTGGTCAGCTTCAGAAAAAGGACTTCTGCTAAAGACTGGAAGATTTGGGCTGGTATGTCCTTCAAAATGCCAGATTCAAGTGTATTTATCTTGCTCTGCTATTGCCTCACTTGTCCTAAGACTACTTTGGATTTTTCATTTCTGTGGATGTCAAAAGTTGGTGGAGAAGGACAAATCCTACAACCTGTACCTTCACCATAAGCCAAAGAGTAGTTGGCTAAATTGTACTCGAACTGTAGAAATTATACAGCACAGAAGTGGGGCATTCAGTCCATCTGTGACACATTAAAACCGAAAAGATTCTAGGACCAAGGAACTCCAACCATTTCTCTTTTTTTTGCTTATATTACAAATCTAAAGGATATTTTAAGGGGAAAAAAGAACACAACAATGCTAAACATTTTATTCTTGTGTTGCGTTTCTAAGCACAGAATTGCCACTCATGCTGGTTTGGCAAGTTCATTTTACTTCAAAATCACAAACAGCTTTACTTAACAGATCACCTGTGCTTATCAATAAATATGCTCATCCTCAATATAGTGTAGTGTTGCTTGGACTCCTCAGCATGCTCAGTCCTTAATGCAGGAAGACAACACTAACCATGTGTGATTCAGCCTTTTAACTCCACATTTATGTGCATAAGACTGGGGTACCTCAATGACTAACAAACATTTGCATATTACCTGGTAATATTGTGCAATAACATCACATTAACCATAAATAATCTCTAATATTATTAGAGATGACATCTCAGAAAGTAACCATGTTCAATCAAAATTGTGGAATTTGATCAAAAAGCACAGTAAAGATGTTCAAAACTCAGCGCTCATAAAAAAATGACATATCTACTTGTTCCAGATTTTTTGTGTGTTACTTTAAAATTATACAGAGTATGGGTGAATATTTTAACCGAATATCAATTGCAGGTTTCATATTGGGTAATTGTCCAGCTTTACAATATGTCATATTCTTCTGGCTGTATAATTTGACTACCAAATTCAGGGGACAACCATTTGCATGATGGAGTGAATGCTGAAAGATATTAATTAAAAAAACTGTTTTTCTTGTTATCTCGAATGAGACATAACTGTTATTTAAGGCTGGCAGTTAATTGGAATTATTTGTCATGCCAGCTTTAGCTATGCAATGACAATTAACACAGCTTAAAATAAATGTATTTACTTGATTCAATCATATAAATGTATTTCATAGGAATAACCACTATTCTGCAGAAATATTTCTACAGTAAAACTCTTTTTGACTATGATTAAACACCTCTTCTGCTGACCTTGGCATTTAATTAACTCGGTAGCCTTCCTTGCCTGTATGTGTCTGACAGGTGGGAGTTATTACTTAATTAATTTCTAGTTATCTTAACTGGTTCAAGATATCTTGACATATTTTGAGAAGGCCATTTGAAGGGAACAGTCCCATGCACATGGTATTTCCTGTATTTATTCAGTTCTAAATCTTTCATATGTGCTTTGTCCAAAAGCAGCTTGTTAGCTTTTTATCTGTTGATGCTTCATCTTGAGCCACTCTCTTGTCAGTTTTTGTCATTGCCTTCCATTCTTAAGAGCACATGCCAGATCTACTGCATCTGGAACAGGAATCAGATCCATACTGTTGGTATGAATTTCAATCACATGCTAGCCATCTAACCAATTGAGTTAACTGCTGCCTACAGTTTTAATAAGGAAGCAATCCTAATAAGGTGCACAGATCTTGATTTTATACATTGAGGATAAATGCTTTGAAAATTTCTTTGCATTTGATTTGCGATTCTCCAGATTTTGCTGTTCTGATTTGGTTAAAACTGGTTTTCTGGCCACTGGCTCTATCTAGTAAACCATCACTTAGAGCATTACAAAATGACAGAAATCAAAAATATTAGAGATTGACAATAAATTCAGTCCCAGAAAATAAGCCTACATTAAGATCTGGCTACCAGTCACAGTGAAGGACGATCTAACAAATGTGTGATGACACTGTGCCTTTAAGAGAAATTTGTTCTGTGCTGCCTCTCTTGCAGAGAGGTATTACCAGTGGTACAAGAATGTCTGCTTCATAAGCAGTGAGTAAACAGCTTTGAACTCCCTGAGTGTTTTTCTTAAATTAGATAAAATAAACATGAGTAGGTAAAGTCAGGCTCACGCACTCCCAGGGTTTTAGTTTTACTTTCAGTTTAAATTGGGATTTGAAGCTGCTGCATACAGGTCTGGCTCTCTCGCTGTCTCGCTTTCTCACTTTCTCACTCTGTCTCTCTCTCGCTCTCTCTCTCTCCCTACTGCAGCAAATTACTTGAATTCTCTCTCTGATGCGATAGTGTTTCTTTTGGTGTTCCTTTCTCCTGGACTGGAGAGAGCCCATGAGAAAATCTGTTTTGCTGAATTTGCCTTTGCCAAGGATGTGTTTACAGGATACTGCTATATTGGAAACAATTATGAATAGTGGTTTATATATATGTTATTTTATTAAGTATTTCAAGAGTTAAAGTTACTCCATTTCTTCTGTAAGAATAAAGTATTTTGCTTAAAGCCCAGTATGGACAAACTGAAATCACATCTGGAATACAACATTTCACACTTGATTTTAAAAAAGATAAAAGTTAGGGTGTAGACTATCTCCTTGATACATTTTGAGGGGTTTGGACTGGTCCATAGTAAATGCAGGAGTTTCCATCTTGAAGCCAGCTGTCTAAGCATTCTGCCAAAATGTCTGCATAACCATCTTTGACTCCCTCCTTTGCTCAGGCTCTCAAATGGCCACCATTCCAGGTGAGAACAAAAGAAACATGACACCAGTGCTCTGAAACTCTCCTTGAAATGCAGCAGCATTGACATTAACGAATGGAAGGAAATTGCTTTCACTCATTCAAAATCGCAACGACCTGTCCATCAAACTGCAACATGCTCCATGGGTCCAAACATCTTAAATGATGAAGCGGAGCAGCCACTGAAAAAGAAATCCTGCATTCTGGATCCCATCACCTGCTGGGACATTGTGTCGCATGCTGCTATAGACCTGTGGGTTAAGAATCAGCTTGCTCCATCACTTGAAGATCCACAGTCAAAATTCATGACTGATGTTATCCTTGAATTGATGCATAGCCAACAGTTATGATAATTAGCAATCACTAAATTATCTTGTGTAATCTTGATAGACTACACCAGAATGCTCATTTCTCAGCGAAAGCAATTGCACATTCTTTTATCTTGACTATTGGTAACAGCTGTAATTGCAGGTATTCTGTATTTTCCTCTTGCTCAGCTTTCTGTACCCTCAGGCTGTCACTGAGGTTCACAAATGTCCAACATTTGATATGGCATGTTGCCTGTACGATATACAGTTCTGTGGTCTTTTCCCAGGGGAAAGCAAAATGCTTTGAAAATAAGTGCTGTTAGATTGCTTCAACTGGAAATGATTTAGTCTATTTCAGTGTTGTTTGAATGGATAGTCCATTTGTTCAAAATAATTATTTTGAAGCAGTTGGAAGTAATGTGTTATCACTGATTTTTCCTCTAATTAATATGTTACAGAATTTTGGGAAAAGGCCCATACTCAAATTGTGTCAGTCAAAAAGGAAGGACATTGAATGTTTTAGTTTTGCACTCAGTAAGGCTAGTGTGCTTATTTCTGGTTGCAGCATAGAGCTGTGGATCATGTGGTTACCTTTAAATTTGTCAGTGCTGCCTCAGTTGATCTGCCGCTGAAACATTTCTTCATATCTTCGACACTTCAATTATTCCAATGCTGTTCAGCCATTCTTTCAGCCTCCACCTTTATAAATGTCAGCTCATCCAAAACGCTACAGTTTTGGCCTACCCTCAATAAGACCCACAACTACATCACTCCTGTCCTTGTGAATGCAATCATTTGGCAAATCCTCTGAGGACACATTTAAAATTGTCATCTTCTTGTTTAAATCCCTCAAAGGTTTAATCTTCCTTATCTTAATAACGGTATTCAGTCCGACAATTACAACCTGAACCCGCAGTTCCTCCCTTTATATCTTCTGTGATGCCTTTCCCTCAATCCACTTAGACACTGTGCTGCGGAATTTATTTTCGTAAACATCCTCTGTGTTTCCATCATCCTGTGCTCTTTTAATGCACCCACACACCCCCCCCCCCCAACACCCCACGCCCCAATCTTTTACCAACATTTTGATTATTCCTGGTAATTTTTCCTTTGGCATTGCCTTCGTTTCTCTCTGTGTCGCTTATATTCAAGAAGGAAGAAACTGGCCAAAAGGGTGTAGAATTTACATTCAAAATCAAGATCGTAGTGGTGAAGTAAAAAGCATCTGGATTCTTGAGCCTCGATCTCATCCACTCCACCCATTTTCCTTTTCTCTCCTTTTCTTTCCTTCTTTTCTCAGTTTTGTTTTTAGTGTTTAGTTTCTTACCCTTTGGAGGCCGTGGAGGCAGTGGTGACAGAGAATGGCAGTGGCTGGGAACCAACGTGTGCCCAGATGGTGGCAGTAGTGAGGCAGCAGTGAAGGATGGTGGTAGCATTGAGGCCATATGACATAGGAGCAGAAGTTAGACCATTCAGCCCATTAAGTCTGCACCACCATTCAATGATGGCTGATAAGTTTCTCAACTCTATTCTCCCACTTGCTCCCTATAAACCTTGATCCCTTTAACAATTAAGAACCTATCTATCTCAATCTTAAATATACTCAATGACCTGGCAGCCACAGCCTTCTGTGACAATGAGTTCCATAGATTCACCACTCTCTGGCTGATGACGTTTCTACTTATCTTCATTCTCCATTACACTAAGGCTGTGATCTTGGGTCCTAGTCTCTCCTACAAATGGAAACATCTTCCCAACCTCTACTCTATCCTGGCCATTCAGTATTCTGTGTGTTTCAATTAAATCTCCCCTCTTCCTTCTAAACTCCTTCCAGTATAAACCCAGAGTCCTCAAATGTTCCTCATATGTTAAGCTTTCATTTCTGGGACCATTCTCATGAACCTCCTCTGAACATGCTCCAGTACATCCTTCCTGAGATATGGGGCCCAAAAATGTACACAATACTCCAAATGTGGCCTAACCAGAGCCTGATGGAGCCTTAGAAGTACACCCCTGCTTTTATATTCAAGTCCTCTCTAAAGAAATGTCATCATTGCATATGCCTTCCTAACTACTGACTCAACCTGCAAGTTTACTTCGAGACAATCCTGGACTCGAACTCTCGCTCTTTGCACTTAAGACTTTTGAATTTTCTCCTCATTTAGAAATAGTCCATGCGTCTATTCTTCCTACCAAAGAATATGACCTCACACTTTCCCACATTACACTTCATCTGCCACATCTTTTCCAACTTTGCTAACCTGTCCAAGTCCCTCCTGCAGCCTCCCTGCCTCCTCAATGCTACTTTCCCTCTACCCATCTTTGTATCATTTGCAAACTTAACCAGAATGCCCTCAGTTCCTTCATCTAGATCATTGATATATAAAGTGAAAAGTTGTGGTCCCAACACTGAGCCTTGCAGAACACCACTGAGAATGGCTGCCAACTGAGAAGCACTCTTTTATCCCCACTCTCTGCTTTCTGCCAGACAGCCAAGCCTCTATCCGTGCTAGTGTCTTGCCTGTAAAACTATGGGATCTTATTTTACTCAGTAGCCTCTTGCGTGGCACCTTGTCAAAGGCCTTCTTGAAGTCCAGGTAGAGAAGTCCATTGGCTCTCCTTGATCTAACATGCTTGTTACTTCCTCAAAGAATTGTACCAAATATGTCAGACATGACCTCCCCTTGATGGAATTATGCTGACTCTGCCTTATTTTACCATATACTTCCAAGTATTCAGAAATCTCATCCTCACAATGGATTCCAGGATCTTACCTATGACTGAGGTTAGGCTAATTGGTCTATAATTTTTCATCTTCTGTCTTACTTCCTTTTTTAATCAGGGTTATTATGTTAGCGATTTTCTTGTACTCTGATTCTAGTGATTCCTGAAACATTACCACCAATGCCTCAATTATCACTTAGCTATCTCCCTTCGAACTCTGGGGTGTAGTCCATCTGGTCCAGGGGATTCATCTACCTTTAGGCCATTCAGTTTTTCTAACACTTTCTCCTTGATGATGGCCACATTACTCAGCTCTGCGCTCTCACTTTGTAGAATTTTTAAGAATTTACCTGTGTCTTCCACTGTGAAGACTGATGCAAAGTAGTTATTCAGTTCTTCAACCATTTCCTTGTTCCCCATTACAATCTGTCCAACATCATTTTCTAGCAACTCAATGTCCACTTTTGCCTCTCTTTTGCCCTTTATATATCTAAGGAAAATCTTGCAGTCTTCTTTTGTGTTACTGGCTAGCTTACCCTCATATTTAATCTTCTCCATCCTTATTTCTATTTTTTGTTGCCCTCTGTTGGTCTTTGTAAGCTTCCTAGTCCTCTGGCTTCCCATTGTACTTTGCTAGTTTGTATACTTTCTCTTTTACTTTTATGCATCCCTGACTTCCCTCGTCAGCCATGGTTGCCTCATCCTCCCTGTATCATGCTTCTTTTTCTTCCGGATGAATCTCTGCTGTGTCACTTGAATTAATCCCAGAAACCCCTGCCGTTGCTGTTCCTCTACCTTTCCGGCTAGGCTCCTCTCTCAGTTAATTCTACCCAGCTTCTCCCTCATGCCTCTGAAGTTGCCTTCATTCAGCTGAAATACTGCTACTTCTGGTTCTATCTCCTCTCTCTCAAATTGCAGAGTAAATTCGATAACGTAATGATCACTGTTTCCTTAACCTTAAGTTCCCTTATCATCCCAGAGTTCGAAGGGAGATAGTTAAGAGATAGTTGAGGCCTTAGTGGTCATCTTTCAGAAATCATTAGAATCAGGGAGAGTCCAAGAGGACTGGAAAATCGATAACATTGAGGGTTCCTTCACCTTAAGTTCACTTATCAAGCCTGCCTCATTGCACAACTATAATCCAGTATTGACTGTTCCCTAGTGGGCCCCACCACAAGCTGCTCCAAAAGTCATCTTGTAGACATTCCACAAATTCCTTTCTTGTGAACCACTACTAACCTGATTTTCCCAGTCCACCTGCGTATTGAAATCGCACATGTTCACATCTTTTCTATCTCCTGATGTATCTTGCGCCCCAGCTCCTGACTATTGTTTAGAGGCCTAATCCTGACTCCAGCTCTTTTTTTTTTACCTTTGTGGTTTCTCAATTCGACCCACACCGATTCTTCACCATCTGACCAAGCTTTGTTTCTTACAATTGATTTAATTTCCTTTCCTACTAAGAGGGCAGACCCACCCCCTCTGCCCTCCTGCCCATCTTTTCGTTGGGATGTATCTCCTTGAATATTCAGCTTCCAACTCTGATCCCCTTGCAGCTACGTCTTTGTGATGCCCACAGACAGTGGTGAAGGACAGCAGCAGTAGTGGTCCACGATAGGAGGAAAAGATGGCAGCAGTGGTGGTCAGCGAAGAGGCCGTGATTGGGGCTGAAGCCTTGTGAGTGGTGCCAAAGCCTGGTGAGCAGGGGCAGGTCTTAGCCCAGTGTAGGGGTAAGCGAGCCCTCTTGGGGAAGCCCAGCTTGGAACATCTGCAGGCCCATGGCTCAATGAAAGGACTGTAATGTTTGACATTTTAATTTTATTTTCGGTATTCTGTACCGAAGATTACACTGTATGTGGTGACATTCTACACTTTTCGCTGTACTCTTGCACCTCATACTTGTGTACCCACGACAATAAAACCTAAAATATAGAAACCTAAATCAGATGCATTGCCCTTCCCCGATACTGACAAAAAGAAGTTGGCACAATGTCACTGGGTTGGCAAGATATGAAAAGTCGAAAAGGGTGGTGCTGGAAAAGCACAGCAGGTCACGCAGCATTCGAGGAGCAGGAGAGCCCTGATTGAGGGCTTATTCCCAAAACGTCGACTCTCTTGCTCCTCGGGTGCTGCCTGACCTGCTGTGCTTTTCCAGCACCACACTCTCTGACTCTGACTCTCCAGCATCTGCCATCCCCACATCCTCCTGGCAAGATCTGAAGCTTGTTCACAACCCAAATGTCTGCAGTTTCTCATCGCCCTCAGGAAGTTCAGCACGCATCAGACATAAAATTGTTCTTTTACATCGGCTGAATCAAGACTTCTCAAAGGACAGGAAAAAATGCTTCCCCTACCCCCTTCCAGGACCATGGAGGAATATACCAGCATACTCTGCTGGGGAAAGTGGTAGTGACAATATTATTTTTAAGGTCTATCTAAAATCATTTTTATGCCCTCAATTAATAATAAAGATGAATTGAGAAAACAGAAGGCCTTTTATAATTCTAGTCATGACTGTGGCATTATGCCTCTGCTGTTTAACACCACGGGTTACAGTGCCAAATCTTCTAAGCCACAAGTCATGTATTCACACCAAGGTGTGATTCATATTTTACTGTGAATGTAGCTGTGACAAAAATTCATGACTTTTTTTATATTGCTTCAAAATCACAAGAGCTGTCTACATTGAATCATCTAAAAGCAGGCATGAGAAATTGGCCCTGATAATGACTGTAAGGGAGAAAGGAGAAGGATTTGAGATTGGGAAGGAAGCAAGCTTCCTATATGCCTATTGTTGGTCTCCTTACTGCAACATAGCCACATATTGTCAATCTGGTGTTTGATTAGATGTGCAGAGATGCCGGGGATGGGAGTGAGAAAAGCCCTCAGTTTCCATTCCACCTCACTTACGTCACTGAGAAATGTAAAATCCAGCCAATGGATGCCCTGCTGATCCTGTTGCCTCTGAGTCATATCTAAGATCGTAGTTTTAGAAAATTTGCTAATGACTCAAAACATAGTTAACATGTAGAAAAGAAGTTATTCTTACATTTCAGATAAATTTGGCTTCAGTTTAGCAGATGGACTGAGAAATGGCAGATGGATTTTAATATGAGTATAAATGCTGATTGGAACATCTACAGTAAATTAAAAGATATATTTTACAATGCCTGTAAGGGAGCAAAATGGTTATCAGCTGGTTGGAAATGTTCATAAAAAAGGAATAAAGGTAATTTCAATCTTTAGGGTACTGCATTATGAAGTAAAACTGAACATGCATTTACTGCAGAAAAGACTGAAGGAATATGCTGTTGTCCTTTGGGGATCAGTTAACTCAGTTGACGCGATGGCTGGTTTGACATGCAGAGTGCTACCAACAGTATGAGCTCAATTCCTGCACTGGCTGAGGTTACCATGAAGGAACCTCCTTCTCAACACTTCCTCTCCCCTGAGATGTGGTGACCTTAAAGTGAAACTTCCACCAGTTGTTTCTCTCCAATGAGAAAGCAACCCTATGATCTGGTAGGAAAATGATGCCTTCACTTTTTCCTAGAGAGATAATCCAAGATGGAGAACGGGAAAAAAAATTGTGGCGGAGGAGCTGCTCCTTTTTTGAGGGTAGTTTAGGTGTTGGAGCTGCTTTCCTCGATTTACTGTTTTATAAACTGTTGCATTGTTATGGAACTTTGGGGGGGAAGGATCAAAACAACAGCACTTTAAAAAAGGAGGAAGAGAGATAAAGGTAGAGACCACATGGTCAGTGCTAGAACGAGAGAGAAACATGCACTGCTGTATGACATAGCAGTGAATCTGTGCAGCTACTGCCTTTGCTGTTTGAGTTCAAGTATTTCTGGTCATCGGACCTAAGGGACAACTTTTTCACGCAGAGGGTGGTGCATGTATGTAATGACCTGCCAGAGGAAGTGGTGGAAGCTAGTACAATTACAATATTTAAACAGTATCTGTATGAATAAGAAGGGTTTAGAGGGTTATGAGCCAAGTGCTGGCAAATGGGACTTGGTTAATTTAGGATATGTGGTCAGCATGGACGAGTTGGACCAAAGCATCTGTTTCCATGTTGTAAGTCTCGATGACTCTATGAGTTGAAGAAAAGAAATAGATAGGATTGACATGGAGTGGTTAGTTACTTAAAGCTTAAGCACAGAATAAAATTTTAAAATGTGCATGCCTCACTAACACTAGAAGTTAGAATAACTTCACCTCACACACCACATGAGAGTAGACTTTCAGAAATGATCCCTAGTAAAGGTAGTAGTTCTAAGGTAATGTCTTTAAAAGGAGTTCAACTAATTACCAGCAGGAAAGGTGATTGAGAGTTTCAGCGATTCTAATGGATACATTCTATTTAGACGGTTCTTAATGTTTGAGATTTTGACTGAAAGAAAAACATTGAGCTCGTCACTAATGATCTGTAACAGGAGCAGCTTGACAGACCAATGGCTCTTCTTCTTATTATAAGCTTTCTTAACTTTCTACAAGTTCATTGTTATATCTGTTCTTATCATTGTGAATTAACTCATCATTAATGGGTGCATGACCTTTTCTCATAAGTTAGTTATTGCAAATCCATCAGTTCCAACTTGGGGTTTCATTTAATTTCTGCATCACATATAGTTTGGTTGTGAATGACCTTTACATTCTACATGCATTTCATGATATTAAGTCTGAACCTTTAGAATTGGATTTGTCAATATTTCAGATCATCAAATACAAACGTATATCTGTGAAAGCAGAATGTTTTGCCTAGAAATATGATTCTGTTTTAGAGTAATTTCAATGCATAATTTATTCAAGTACTTTTTTTTATTCTTGACAGTGTGATGTGTAGGTGTTATCTCTTGCCAAATCTTTTTCTCTCAAAAATTGGTGGCTGAATTCTCTCATGATTTTTGATGTCCCAACTCACAAGAAATCCCCTTTACTAATCACCTCTGAATTTGCAGACCTACATTACCTCCCAGTTAAATAGTGTCTTGATGTTAAAATTCACATTCTTATTTTTATTCCTTCCATGGCCTCACATTTCCCTATCTCTTTCAACAGACCCATTACACTCCACTAATTCAGGCCTTCTGGGCATCTGAGATTTTACTTGCCCGTTTTTAAACTTCTCAAGCTCTCATTGACTCATAGAGATGTATAGCATGGAAACACACCCTTCGGTCCAACTTATCTATGCCAACCAGATATCCTAAATTAATCTGGACCCATTTGCCAGAATTTAGCCCATATCCCTCTAAACCCTTCCTATTCATTTATTCATCCAGACGCCATTTAAATGTTGTAATTGTACTAGCTTCCACCACTTTCTCTGGTAGTTCATTCCATACATGCACCACCCTATGCATGAAAAAGTTACCCCTTAGTTCCCTTTTAAATCTTTCCCCTCTCACCTTAAATCATGTTCTCCAGTTTTTGACTCCCCTGCCCTGGGGAAAGGACCTTGACTATTCACCCTATCTATGGGCCTTTTGATTTTATAAACTTCTATAAGGTCACCACTCAGCTTCCAATGCTCCAGGAAAAATAGCCCAGCCTACTCAGCCCCTTCCTATAGCTTTCCATGTTCTTTCTTCCTTTAAGATGTGCCTCTTTGGTCAAACAGTTGGTCGTCTAGCCTAATACCTTCTTATCTGGCTTGCTCTAAAAGTTACAACCACAGCGTATTACTGAAGAAACTCACAGGTCTGATAGCATCTGCAGAGAGAGTTAATGTTTGAGTTTGGTATGACTGTTCTTCAGTGTAATAGGCTGCCTTATAACACTCCTGTAAAGTGCCTTGAGGCATCATGTTATGTTAAAGGTGCTATATAAATACACATTATGAATGTTGTTATCCTAGGATTAACACTTAGGTATTTGTTTAGCAAATTGACCTGTGTCAGATTGACAATTAGCCTTATGTATTAGGGAAAGGAAACATCCAGCCAACCTTGTAACTTCTTGTGCAATAGTTTTAGAGTGTAAACATGGCAGGCGAAGATAGAATTGGACTCAGCTGCAATATCAAATAGATTTGCTGACAGCCTTGTTAACACTTGAGTTGGGATGAAGTGTTGGAGAGCAAGCGGCCATTATATAAAATCAGTATCTACAGAAGGAAGAAAAGAAAATAAACCTACTGATAGGATCTGTCTTCCAGTGCCTGAAGTCTGTTTGCATTTTTCAGTATTTCAGTCCCAATGTCATTTCATTGCATTTATTCGTGGAAATCAGTCAGCTTACATTGGTGTTACTTGACAAATGAGTTTTCAGTATTTGTCTAGCTATGTCTTTCCAGGCCGAACTTCAGCAGCTATTTCCCAGTGGTTTGCAGACGTCATGTGCGGTGTCTTTGTGTTTCTGGAACACTGATTTGTAATGAGCTGTAGAACAGAGTGCTAATTGTTCCATCTGTACTTTTCTGTCTCCTTTGGGAAACAGTGAAATGCAAACTGTCTAAGATGAAAGTTGCTGCCAAAAGCAATGAAACAAAAGCCTTGGGCAAGTGAAATTGGTTGCCTGTCGGAAAGTTTTTCTTTTTTTCTCTCTTAATTAGTTTGCTAATTTAGTCTGATTGTAGAATGCAACTAACAAACCCGACAAATACTAAATATATTAATTGACAAAATAACTATCAACGCATGTTATCAATGGATGACATTTTTTTCCACACATCGCTGTTTGATTCACAGAAAGCAGCAGACTAATTTAAAATGTATTGTTTCTTGTTGCCTGAGGCTTGATTCATAATATTCAAGAAGCAGCTTATGGAATTTCACATGACTATATTACTCTATAAATAACAAAGCAGTGCAATTTACTTGTTTATTTATTGAACTAAGTTCAATTTCATGTGTTATGAAGATTTATAAGAGCAGGAATAATGCATACTGTAATGTCATCTGTGATTAGCAGCACTCAAAACCTTTATGATTGGCAATAAAAAACAGATCTTGTTAAATTGTTCTGCTTTGTACCAAAGCTGCTATGTTGTCAATTATTTTAAATTTCAGAGTCAAACCTTGATCTGAGATTAGACCAAAGGAGGTTAAAGTTGCCTATAGTCTTGGTCCATCTTGTTCAGAATCAGCTGAGTCCTTTAATCCTGATTTACACTGAGCAAGTTTAAACTAAATTCATTTCAAACCGGTGCTAAATGACTACATGCACCCGAGGATTTAGCTGAACAACCACTGGGAGAAAGTGAGCACTGCAAATGCTGGAGATCAGAGTAAAAAAGTGTGATGCTGGAAAAGCACAGCCAGTCAGGCAGCATCCTGGAAGAGCTGAAGAGCTTATGCTCAAAGCATTGACTCTCTTGCTCCTCGGATGCTGCCTGACTGGCTGTGCTTTTCTAGCACCACACTTTTTCACACTGTAATCATTGGTCAGATTTGAAAATGTTCAGTGAACTGAGAGTTCCTTTCTTAAATAAAATGCTAATGAGTTGTACAAATGTGAACAAATCTGTGGATCGTTAATCACCCCAATTACCTGCCATTTTGACAGGTGAAAAGACTGGGAGGTTGAGGTGGGCAGCTTGCCTGGTTGGGAGGTGTGGAACCTCATATAGTCACAGTCTGGAGGAAATTATTAAAACAGTTTGGGGTACAGCAGGACCCCACTGAAAATCAATCAGTTGCAATCACCTTCTGGTTTTCCTGCCAACACCACCCCTCACCCCAGTGATCCCTAACCTGTGATCCTCCCCACTGAGATGTATTGCCTTTTGCATCTTCTAATTCTCAGAGCTGCTAATCCAGCCAACAAACCTGGGCCTTGGACATATGGGTGTAGGCCATGTGACTGCAGGCCTCTGATTGGCCAGCCACATTATGTGATTGGCCTAATTGGAACTGTTTGGCCAAGAAGCACACCAGCCAGCATTTAGGTGCCTGATTGGCACTTGACCACAATGACTGTATCATCCATGCATAAGTGGGCTCTCACCCTTAACAACACTCACTCCCTGCTCCCATACTTGACATTCATGACAGAAAACTCCTG
Organism: Chiloscyllium plagiosum; assembly: GCF_004010195.1. Classification (NCBI taxonomy): domain Eukaryota; kingdom Metazoa; phylum Chordata; class Chondrichthyes; order Orectolobiformes; family Hemiscylliidae; genus Chiloscyllium; species Chiloscyllium plagiosum. The sequence goes on along the minus strand of NC_057729.1, from coordinate 37,400,835 downwards.
CCTATCTACTTATCAATGAGGTAAATGATGGGATAAATAGCTACATATTCAAACTTGCTACATATCCAATTATCACAAATATAGACAACATTCTTAGCAGCATAGACAGAAGCATAATTTTTCAAAGAGAGATCAATAGATTAAGTGAATGGCAATATTAGGTAAGTGGATTCTAATGCAGGCAGACATAAGGTCACCAACTTTAGATCTAAAATGGATAGAACAGTGAGCTCTCTAAATGGTAAAAGTTTCAAAATGATGTAAAGAGACATTGAGATTCAGGTAACAGATTAATAAAATTTCAAATGCAAAAGGTAGTCTAAAAGAATTAATGAAATGCAAACCTTCACATCTATAGGACTAGAATACAAAGTGGAGGAGGAGGGCTGGTTTGTGTAGAGCAAGTCATTCTTCATTGATAGAAGACATTCTTCAGTTACACATGGGCTCGACTGTTGAGAGTTCTATGTACCTTAAGAAAGATATATTATTCTTGAGAAAATGCTTCATAGGTTTCCAACAATTAACTTGGAATCCAAGGGCAAAATTACCAGGAGAGATTACACAACCTAAGGTGATACTCGGCGTTCAAGAATACATTCACAGTGAGGGTAATGAGCAATGCTTCATACTTGGTCACTGAGATATGGATGAGCTGTTTCGTCCCCTGGAATGAAAGGAAGGAAGGATTGAATGAGATAGAAGTGTCTAGCACAGATGTCAGTGCTGGTGCAAGGAGGGAAAAGTGGTGAGTTGCCCCAAGTGAGTGAATAGGCAATGCAGAGGTCATACAGGGTTAGTAGCCTGGGGGAATTTGGTTTGTGAGAGTGTTTGAGGAAAGTTGTTGCACATAATAGAGAGAATAGTAAAAAAAAAATTAGCCTTGATGGGAGGTAGGTGCAGCAGCAAAGACAGAGTAAGGTAGCAGAGAGAAGATGGCAGTACTCCCTTTGTGGAGGACAGAACATCCTTGACTTTCCTCCTACGTTGCTGGGAATTCCTCTGGGCAGTTGAGGTCACACTGATCTAGGTGGAAACTTGCATGATCTGGTGATATAATCTCCTAGGCTCATTCTGGGAGAAGAGGACAGCATAGCTCTGCATCACCTCATCCAACAGGACCTCCAGTCCCAGTCCAAAAAGTGTGGCTTCAATTTCACCTCATCTGTCTCGTCCAGGACAAACGTCATGAAAAGTCAGCTCTGGACTGACAGCTCTTGACCAGGTACAAAATAATCTTGTCAAGATAGAATTGGTGCCAGGAATCCCAGGGTGTCCTTGCAGTAGTGTATTTCGATTAAAAATGACTTCGCACAATTTCTGTTGAAGTTAAACCCATTATATCTGTCAGCTGGACAGTCAAGAAGTTGGGACAAAGTAAACATATTAATTTGATGGTCTAAGCAGTACATTAGCAAACACCCCTTTATATGAAAGTTTGAACATCATTTCCCCAAACAGCAAGTGATATGAGATAAGCTGTTAAATTGCTAGTTTTTTTTTAACAACTGGTTCCTTATCGTTCGTTATTGTGTACTAAAAGATGCTCATGTAACCTGAGTGAAAAATCACACAACACCAGGTTACAGTCCAACAGGTTTAATTGGAAGCGCCACTCCTTCTTCAGGTCGGTGTGTACATCTCCAAATCATGTAACCTGAGGTTGCCTTGGAATGAACTGCTAACAAGTACAGGGTAAATAAAATGTTAATTGCTGTGGACTTGGGTCAGCCAGTGTTTTCTGTTTAGAATTCATTAACTCTTCATTTGAAGAGGAACCATGAAAGTTTTCTCTGAATGGAACAGCCTTCTGTTTGACCATCTTTGAAACAGGTCTGTGAGAATAGAGCAGAGACAATGTCATTGTCCATTATACAGTTAGAAGGAGCAGAGAGCTGAAGACAGAATAGTGAATTCGGCAAGACCCAAGTCGCTGTTAACTGTTGCCAAAGCACACCAAACCGTCAAAAGGATTAGTGAAGGAAAGATCTCGTGATGCTGTGCCATCAGCACTCTCATGATCTGCATGACAGAAGATCTATCCTTGTCAGTAGTGACTGTGTTTGGGAACCAGACAGAATATAACAGCTGGTGAAGGAAATCCATGGGCTGAAATGAGTGGAAGATCACATTAGAGTGACTGTGACACTGCACGTTTCTATACTTGTGCAGGTAGGAATGAGTGTTTTTAACTTTGTGAATACTCGAAGTGAAATTTGCCTTGTTTTATCAAAAAATTTTCACTTGTTAATTCATCTCTCAAGTTATGTTGGCTTAGGTGGAAATGTTTCAAAAAATGAAATCTCATTAAGCATTTCTCGTCCTGTTTGCTTCATGGGACTTCCTTTCTTTTAAAAGTTTTCCAACTTTAAGGACTTTGTTCATGATATTTCAACTTCTACAGCCCCCTGTGATTGTCTCAATCTTTATTTACAAAAATGTTTTACGAGTGATTTAATTATTTGTGATTTTCATTTTATGTTGCCAGTCTGTGGAATCTTTACTAAGATTGGCTGGCTGATAATGTGATATGACGTTATAGCTGATGACCTTCAACTATTATGGTGTGATAGTTATGTTAGCTCCTGTAACATACAAATGCGACATAGGTCATATTGTACAGGTACGAAAGAATTCAATGAACATTTATTATTGCACCTGATATTTACATTTGTACTGCACAATCATAGGCACTTACATATTTTGGCTCAAGCTAAGCAGTTTGTATGTACAGGGGAACCTCGATTATCCGAGCGTGATGGGCGGGGACTATTTCATTCGGATAATCGATTACTCGGTTAATCGATTCAATGCCTTTCCTCTGGGGCTCAGAGTTTTTGAAGTCTGCTCCCCATTCAGGAGACTGCAGCAGCATTCAGCACGCGAGGCCCTAACCCCAATCCCGCCCCGGCGCCCAACCCTGTGCAACATCTCCCTCCACTCCCAACCTTGTCCAACACCACCTCCTGCCCCCAACCCCGTGCAACACCTCCCTCTACCCCCAACCCAACACCAGACTGACACAAACAATAAATTACTTGGAAATGCAGTTTCTGTGTTAACACAGATAAGGATGGAAGCTGTTTTGTACAATGCAATTGGAGGAGCAAAAAGTTAATTATTTTATTCCTTCAGTGGTATTGTTTGAAAAGGCAATGTTGCCAATGACTTCAACTTGTACTTACCAAGCACAATCCTGAATTCTGGAAGTAGGGTTTGCTCGCTGAGCTGGAAGGTTCATTTCCAGATGTTTCGTCACCCTACTAGGTAACATCTTCAGTAGCCTCCGGGCAAAGCTGGAGGCTACTGTGGTGTCCTTCCTTATCTGTATGTAAGGATACTACTAAGAGAGGGTCATGTTGTTTTGTGGCTAGTTGATGTTCATGTATCCTGATGGCTAGTTTTCTGCCTGTTTGTCCAATGTAGTGTAGTGTTCAATGTAGGGACAACATATCCATCCTAGGACACCACTTCAACTGGGACAACACATCCATGTAGCACCACAGGAAATGATGTCACCACAGGAAATTACATCACCAACCCAAAGAAGCCTAAACCTATAAATAGAAAGCAGGAATTATCAACAGTGCTTCGCCCGGAGGCCCACTGAAGATGTTACCTAGTAGGGTGACGAAACATCTGGAAATGAACCTTCCAGCTCAGCGAGCAAACC
>NC_057729.1:37389345-37396841 GCF_004010195.1 Chiloscyllium plagiosum | reverse complement strand
GCCCTGTCTAAAACTGCCCCCCTCCACCCCAACCCTGTTTAACACTGCCCCCTGCCCCAACACCGGCCTCCACCCCCAACCCCGTCCAACACCGCACCCCACGCGTCCCCCAACCCTGTACACACCCGTCCCTCTCCAGGGCAGCTGGACTGGGCATCAACAAGACTGCTGCTGTTACATTTGTGGGGTAAGTCTCCAAATAGCATGCGTGCACACACACATGATGTGTACAGGACAATGTTGGAGAGATTATCTGGGGAAGGGGGGGTTGAGGGTAAACCCCTCTGTAGAACACCAGGGAAAATGTGGGGAGAGAGAGAAGGGGCAGGAGGTCAGTCATTTGGAGATGGTGCCTGTTTAATCACTGTGAACAAAAGACGCGATCACTGTTGGAAACATGTCTTTGATGTAATGTTTCCATCGGGACCTCGAGATCACCTTCGGATAATCCGATTTTCGGATAATTGGTATTCGGATAATCGAGGTTCTACAATCCTCAGGATGTTGTGCTGAAAAAGGACTGAGCTCAATAAGATTCAGTCCGAAACCTTTATACCATTAGGTCACAAGCCTTTATATGATGTTTGACATCATGAGCATATCCTTTAATGTTATATTGCTGTGAGACATGATACATTGGCTTGTGAGTTTTTAGAGTGGTGCTGGAAAAGCACAGCAGGTCAGGCAACATTCAATGAACAGGAAAATCGATGTTTCGGGCAAAAGCCCTCCAGGATCTGCAGTCCTTGTTTTTACCAGTTTTTTTTTGTATCACTATACCTCTTTGCCACAATTTCCATTTAATTACAATCCATTCCACAAAAAGAGAGTTGAACTTCTTGCCATAGAGGTTATTGTATTATTCAATGTTTCTTTCAATTACAGGTTGTTCTGCTCTAACACGTTTCTTTAATGCAAATTTGCTATAATGTGATTGACAAATTGGGACAATTTGTTTCTAAAGTGTGAATTTTTAAAATGTGTGATGGCTGTAACACGATTATATCGCCAAAACTTTAAACACGGTTTCTAAAGCGCGAGTTTTCTATAATGCAGGGATGCAACCATCATGTTATAGGTATAGGTCAGGCAAATCACTGAATGTAAAACATGGGTCTTAATGTGAGTTCTAGTCAAGGGCAGTACTGAGGGAGGATTGCACTATCAAAGATAGTTCTCTTTCAGTGAGACCTTAAAGTCCTGACCATCCTCTGAGCTTTAAGTAAACATTTGAAGATCACCAAGTGAGTTTTCCCATTATCCTGCCCAGCATTTGTCCCTCAGCTAACATCACTAAAGCAATTTTATTGAGTCCTTTATCTCATTGATATTCACAATGTTTGCACAGCACCAATTTGATGCCTTGTTTCCCAATTTGACAATAGTGACTATACTTCAAAAGCAGTTAATTTGGATATCCTGAAGATATGAAAGGCAAAGATTATTGAAGGTTCTTTATTTTCTTCACTATTGATTTGTCCAGTTTGAATTTCTTGGGTTAATGGGGACTGTCTTAACATTGATGCTTCCTTGATCAACAAACACTGAAAGATAATATCAAAACATATTTGTACCAGCTTCCTGAGAGATATGCAGATTAAATGGAGCATTGATTTCAAAAACAGCAACTAGAAGATATCCAGCTGATCCTGGAGAAGTGAATTGCCTGCAGATTGCTGCTTGACAATCTCTGATCACCGATTTACAAAAGGGCTTAGATGGAACGTTAAAGCTCGCTTCTTAAGAATTTCCATCCAAGTGGAGAAGTTACTACAAAACACCAAATTGAGAATGAGTAGTGTGGAATTATTCATCTTGTCTTATTTACATGGTTTCCAGCATCTGCAGTCATTGTTTTTACCTTATTTACATGCAGTTCAGTTACATTTGCATTTTGCAGATACTCGCAAGCTTTAATTTAGGGAAGATCCCAGGCCATCAATTCCTATTTCCTGTTATCAGCAGCCAGGGAACAAATGTCTTTGTGATTGAGTACCTGGCCCTATATGGTCCACATCAATGCAGATCATGAAGCCAAATGCTAGTCTATGTGAAACCTCTGGATATTCTGGATTTCTGAAAACAAATTAATAATTCCTCTTGTCTCCACACTAAAACCAAGGCACAGTGCCATTTTTAAGCTGCTGTGAATGGAAAGGAGTCTATCCTGGAGGATCTGCATTAAAAGAATGAATACAATGTGAGTCAAGTGATCTGCTTATATGAAATGAACCCATTCTGTATTATGATTTAAAACTAACAATTCCTCTTGTAAGTATCTCTTGTGGTAAAACAATTGTCTGGTTTTAGCAGAGTGAATCCTTTAGCAATAAGTAGAGTGGTCTTAATTTTAAAACTGGTACTCTTATTAGTGTGTATAATTTAGGTTTAGTTTTCCTTTAAAGGCATGTTAGGATTATTTCTGCTCAACTCTCAATGCTCTCAAGCTTTTGTAGCAGTTTTTTTCAAGTCAGTTACAATTACAACCTTCAGAACTCCAAAGGTCAAAGACCACCTGCGATCGTTTTCGGAGCTTCCTTCTCCAACTGTCACCATCCAGATAAATAAGACATCTGCAGATTCATAAGACTTCTTTATCTGGATTTGGCACTTGGAGTCTTGTTTAGTTCTAAATGAAGAGCCAGGACAAAGATTTATTATACACGCTGCTCAGGAATATTAACTCGAGAGTACATGAGAGCTGTAAATGTTAAATGATAAGACTTTGAGATTTTTTCATTTAGTGTTCCACTGTGGAGTTTCTATAAACCTGTGTTGCCTTTATCCTTCAACAAATATTGATCATTTAGAACACATCATATATTAAATGTTGATGGAATGGACTACAAATTTTAAGTAACTAAAAGCACAATTATTTAAGCAGCGTAATAAGCCCTTTTGAAAATTTTCCTTATGTCATGTTCGACGAGATGTTTTGCTGTGGACAAAGATTTACATTTTCAGAAGCAGTGTATTGCTTACTGAGTTAAGTTGATATTGTTACTGTAAAAATGAAGATTTGCAAAGCTTAACACCGTGGGCGGCACGGTGGCACAGTGGTTAGCACTGCTGCCTTGCAGCGCCAGAGACCTGGGTTCAATTCCCGCCTCAGGCGACTCTCTGTGTGGAGTTTTCACATGCTCCCCGTATCTGCGTGGGTTTCCTTCGGGTGCTCCGGTTTCCTCCCACAGTCCAAATATGTGCAGGTTAGGTGAATTGGCCACATTAAATTGCCCGTAGTATTAGGTGAAGGGGTAAATGTAGGAGAATGGGTCTGGGTGGGTTTACGCTTCGCCGGGTCGGTGTGGACTTGTTGGCGCCGAAGGGCCTGTTTCCACACTGTAGGGAATCTAATCTAATCCAAAATCTCTAATGATCAAGTATAATGGAACCTCCATGTTTATTGGATAAAACCTAGCATAAAACTTCACCTCAAAATCACTAACACTTTGTCTGACAGAAATTAGCCTCACATTTCAGGGAACACATATTTTAGTTAATTTTTTTTCAAATTTCTACATGGTCAAAGCTACACTCTACTTCTCACTGAAAACATGTAACTGCTGTATGACCAGGCAATTTGCATTATGTATCAGAGATTTGGAAAAGGAAGGAGAGGTAAGTAAAGAAGGCCTGCCAGAATATAAAGATGCATGCATCACAGTCAATATTGATGGGCAGTCCCATAAGTGCTTGTAGCTTAAAATGTGAAGAAGTTCATCCATGCCAATGAAAATCACTTGCATTTATTTCATCCAGAAACAAGAAATGTTTAGTAGAAAATTTAATATTAGAGAAACAAGACCTTATAAACATCTCATGCAGTATGTTTCATTGGCTTCAATATACCTATGCAACTTTAGAAGAATCTCAGTTTGTACAATCGATATATAAAACAATTGCTGGAGTGCCAACAGGCTTACTTTTATGACAAAATATTTAAATAACTAAACATACATAAATATTCATTGATACATGTGCACCTGGGTAAATTCTTACAAAGTATGATAAACAAATATTAGAATTTTAACTTAGTGCCATGGGAACCAATTTACTAAAGAGCTGGTGCCTCACAAAAAGTGTTGACATGTTGAAACATGATTTATAGTCATAACAAATGATGCTATGACCAAGACCCATGATAGATATACAAATGCTAATGTTCAAACAGCCAAAATAGGTGATGGCATTGTAACAGAGGTGGAACTGGGGGGGAGAAAAGGCCCATAATTGAAATTGTGTGTTGTAATATTGGTATTAAGGTATATTCTGATATTGGTATGAAGGTATGTTCTAATAATGATAGATTCTCATGGGTTTTCAGCCAAGCTCATTGTTCTTCTGGAGGCAATCTCATTTAAAACTGCAATCAGTTATTGTCCAGAATGGGTGCTATGGAACTTGAAGTTCCTTTATTTTGTTAAAGTTTTCTATCTCCACAACCACCTGATGAAGGAGCTAGTGCTTCCAAATAAACCTGTTGGACTATAACCTGGTGTTGTGTGATTTTTAACATTGTACATCCCAGTCCAACTCTGGCTCCTCCAGATCATAACTTGTAATACAGATAAGTTCAAGCTTTGACAACTACAGTGTGGGAGAGCATTGTTTTCAAATCCATCCTTGAATATTTCTGCTGTTGCTGCCTTCTGTAACAAACAGACATGCTGAAAAGTCATAACTTTTCATAAGATGGAGCATAAACATGTGATCGCTAACTGTGTCACAGAATGGATGTAATCCGTATTAACTAAGGAGGTTCAATCTTCTATTGTGGACACTACTAAAGTTCTACTGAAGTTAAAGGATTTCCCCAGCATTATTATTTTGCTTGATGGGTTTCAGAAAGGTTCTTTTTGTCACTGGCCATTCCCTCAAGCAAGCTGTCTGGCACTTATTGTTAATTTCAACCATCCTATTGCAAATTGGTTCCTTAACAATGTAATTTAGACATCCGTTTTGAAATTCCTGTGAGGCTTTGCCAGATGTTTTTTTCAGGTGGCTTACAAAGCCATTTCAAAACACAAAGGGCTGAATTTTGTTTCTGGCTTAGTGTGAGATGTGTCAAGTTTTTTTTGAGGGATTTCTGCAAGGTTCCAGCAAGGTTTCTAGCCAGACCTAACCAAATATAGTGCATTAGATACCTTTACAGCTCCAATAGCATACATCATGTCTGATTGTAGACCAGTCATACCACATACAATTCCTGGAGCATCTGCCCACTCAGTGGATGTCCGCTGAAAGAACTTCAGCTTTTGTGCCTGCACCACACTGCTTATGACATAGACAGAATGGCCGACTCTCCCTCGCCTATACATTCTCTCACTTGAATCATTATTGAACGACACGACTACACAGTTTACCTATTTGTAATTATACTCCCCAGTCAGTACTACCCTGCTCCAATGCCCATTGAATACTCCCATCCTGTCATTGAGTAGAATTGGACAAAACCAAGCATGAGTTTTTATTTACACCAGTGATGGGAATGACAAATAAAACCAATAGAGGCTAAATGCCTCACAACACAATGCAAACCAAATGCTGGCATTCTCACCTGAAAAATTTTTTAGCCTATGATGATCTGCAGCCGGTTATCGCCAACTGGAACTCAGTGTCAACCAAGTCCTGCCTGGCTTGTAGTGCGCAATGCAGCTGTGCTCTATCATGAATAAGGAGAGCTTTTTGGAAATGTCCTTGGAAGCCTGCTCCATTCCTCAGTTTCTCAGTCCTAGAGATCTACAGCACAGAAAAAAAGCTCTTCGACATCCAGAACATTCCTGTTCCAATTGTGCAGAGTACAGCCTATCAGGATGATGTATACACTCTATCTGGACTATCTGAAGGGTTACCACAAATCAGTCCAAGCAACAGAACCACTTCTTCAGTAGCCCTGTCCACTGCTACACCACGCTACTGTTAGAAGCCTGGGCAGCAGTAACCTGCGCTCCACATCAGTCAACACAATGATGTCATCAGCCATGGTCATCTTGGGTATCCCTTGTTCCTCAGTAACCAGCCTTGTAAGATACCCAGACCCTCAAACACACCAACTGCATGTGAAGGCTCCAGAATATAGGAGTCATGGCTGCTGCCTGGGTAGCGGGCACATGCCTCCAGGAAATTGTAACAGTAATCGCAGATAATCTGCACATTAATAGAATGAAATCTGGTCCTATTGACGAAGTCCTCAGTGTTATGATATGGCACTCAAAGGATGCTTAGAAGTTCCTGCAGCCCTCAGGTCCCCCTCTAGCATCTGACATAGTTCTGTCATGTGTCCTGGAAGATATACAGCAGCATCAGCACTGTGTCTCACTCATCCCAAGGAAATGGAATTGGAGCTAAAAATCTCGGGCAAACACATCCTGAGAAGCCTGCTGCTGTGCCTTCTTGCTGAGCTGGGTTCTCCTCATCTTCTGTGACTGCCTGGGCTTACCTTCTGTCTGCTCGTCCTACATCCACCTTCTCCTGCTTAGGAAGGCCTACATGTCAATCAGCATCTCACCAGCAGTGGAATTGGGAGCACAAGGACTGAAACAGTTTCTTAAGTTTCAAAGAGTCATTGGTGGCATACCTTGCAGATGAGGGCTGCAAGCACTCCTTCACGTGAGGCCCCAACAGCAAGGCTTATATCTTCCCAACTCATTCAGCATCTGGTAAGGTTCATTTGGTAGAGGTGTCATGCCTGCTGATTGCACCTCACATCAAAAATGGAGTGTCTGGTATGCTGCAACCCCTTCCCATCAGATCCAGGTCAACCAGGAAATTTATGATGGCATTCAATTGAATCTATCATACTACTTATGCAACAGATGATGAAGCGATGATACGTGCCTCCAACAGAATGCTTGCGAGTTCCACACCTAATGGTCTCTTTTTAAGTCATTGCTGTTAATTTCAGCATCATTGAAAGACCACAAATTACAGTCCCACATTAATTTAAATGGTGACTGATAACTCATACTAAGAACACAGAGGGAATGGCTAACATCTGACTGAAAATATTCCTAAATCCCAAATTGGTTCCCCATGGTAGGCTTATGCGGAAAGTCAGGAGGCATGGGATAGAGGGAAATTTGGCCAATTGGATAGAAAACTGGCTAACCAGTCGAAGTCAGAGAGTGGTGGTAGATGGTAAATATTCAACCTGGAGCCCAGTTACAAGTGGAATTCTGCAGGGATCAGTTCTGGGTCCTCTGCTGTTTGTAATTTTTATTAATGACTTAGATGAGGGAGTCGAAGGGTGGGACAGTAAATTTGCAGATGATACGAAGATTGGTGGAGTTGTGGATAGTGAGGAGGGCTGTTGTCGGCTGCAAAGGGACTTAGATATGATGCAGAGCTGGGCTGAGGAGTGGCAGATCGAGTCCAACCCTGCCAAGTGTGAGGTTGTCCATTGTGGAAAGACAAATAAGAATGCGGAATACAATTAGTGATTGGGCGTTGCATCGTATTGTGGAACACGGAGGCCAGGAATGCAAGTTCATAATTCT